>NC_056729.1:384026126-384113626 GCF_019279795.1 Protopterus annectens
TCCTAATACACCACCAATACACATAACAAGTGTATAATACAATGTCAACAGTTCACAGGAGGCATATTACTACAGCTGTTATATAAGGAGCATGTACTGCAATGGCATAAATGACCATAAATACATTAGCTCACATCACAGATTATAAGACCCTTTTGTAGGCATACTGTACATCCACACCTCAATATAGCACGTGTTGATGTCAGCAACATTAACATTTCAACTGTTCATTGGGTCATAGGACATTATTAGGCTAATGGCAACCATCACACAAATTCTTAGCCATTATTATATCATGTAAAAACAAATCTCTGTATCTATATTATGGAAAATAGTAAGACTATTGTGCATATGTGTATACTTGTTAGCTTGCATTACAGCCTGCCACTGTCCATGTGGGACATGTGCACCACACTATGACAGAATTAGCAATCACACATGCAGGGGTGAGGAGATGGCTTGCAGAAGCCCATGGAAGGACTTTGCTTCATGATGTATGTATTCATATTTGACATGAGGACATTCTCCACTCCTCTGCAGGAGGGATGCTTGTGGTCAGAGGAAAAAAGAGGATGATGGATGCATGGGGCTATGTGAAATGTTCCCCAAGTGGTAGTGAAATGAAAAGTGATTCCAAAGATCATGCAATGACCATAATGTACTACCAACCTCTCTCTCACACACACACACACACACACACACACACACACACACACACACACACACACACACACACACTAGTAGACTGGGCCTGATTTGAACATTAAACCTGTGTAGGTATAGAATATGAATGTCATGCAATGTCACAATAGCAACACCACATATGTCTGACTGTAACACTGTCAGTATGCATTTTATGGAATATGATAGCATCATTGCATGCTGAGGAGAACATGTACGGAGTGCAGGATAGGGATGTGGAGTCACATCCCTGTGTAAAATTGTCTTAAAAGTCATAGTTGTATGTATAGACACACAAATTGCCAGCTGTCAGATTAGACTACCTATATGTTTAGTTAAAGTAGCTTGCCAGCACAGTAGTTAATTTACTGCCACAGCACAGGTTTGTCTTGAATACTGTCAGAGTACATGTTATACACTATGACATAATCATTGTATGCTACAACAAGATGTTCAGAGGAGGGTTTGACATAGCTGTGGACCCACATATCATTTTAAAATTGTCATCATAGTGATTGTTGAATGTGCACACAGTTGACTTCTTAAGAATAGAAACCTTACCTAACTATATACAAAGCAGAGTACTTAACTCACATGCCACAGCACAAGTCTGGCTTTTTTAGTATCGGACAACACTTTATAACTAATGACATCAGCAGTGTCTGATGAAAAGAGGATGGCAGTAGCAGTGCCCCACATGTTGGTGTAAAATGGTCTCTTGAATGTCAGCCAAGTGAACAAACACACACACATACCAAATGACTGCAGTGAGACTGAACCCTACCTAACTATTTACAAAGCACAGTACGTAACACAAGTTCCTTAGCACAAGTCTGGCTTTTGTAGTGTTGGACAACACTTTATTACTGATGGCATCAGCAGTGTCTGGATCGAAGAGGATGGTAGAAGCAGTGTCCCATGTGCTGGTGTAAAATGGTCTCTCATATGTCAAGCAAGTGAACAAACACACACACACACACACACACACACACACACACACACACACACACACGCACACACACACACACACACACACACACACACACACACACACACACACACACACACACACACACACCAATTGACTGCAGTGAGAACAGAACCCCTACCTATTTATAGAACACAGTATTGAACACAGGTACAACAGCACAAGTCTGACTTTTACAGTGTCAGTCAACATTTCATAGCTGATGACATCAGCAGAGTTTGATGAGAAGAAGATGGTAGTAGCAGTGCCCACATGCTCTCTTGAGTAACAGCCAAGTGAACACACACACACACACACACACACACACACACACTCACACACACACACACACACACACACACACACACACACACACACACACTTGACTGCAGTGATATTAGGACCCCTACCAAACTAAGTACACCAACTAGGAAACTCAGTATTTAACACAAGCACTGCAGCACAAGTCTGACTTTTACAATGCCGCTGGACAATTTATAGTGGATGACATCATCAATGGATATTTCAGAGAAGATGATGGGAGGCCTGAATGAAATGGTTGTGTAGTCATAGTCATGCACAACTGTCAAATATTTCCATTCCATGGGATTGTATTGATGATTGTAGAATACACAGCCATGCTCTTCTAACTAGACACACACCCACACAAACCAGTTGACCACAGTGAGATTAGAGCTCTTACTTAACTAAGTACTCTCACTACAGAACTCAGTAATTAATGCAAGCCTGACAGCACACATTTTTACATTGCTACAGGACAATTTATAGTGGATGACATGATCACTGGATGTTTGGAGGCTTGAATTAAATGGTTGCATGGTCATGTACAACTGTCAAAATATTTGTACTCTATGGGATTGCTTTGATAACTGTAGGATACACTGTTATGCTCTTCTGACTAGACACACACACACACACACACACACACACACACACACACACACACACACACACACACACACACACACACAGTACAAAGTGTGGTTGTAGTATTTCCTGCTGTGTTTTTAATTTGCAGGTATACTTTAAGAGATAGCTGTACAAACTATATGCAAACAGCTGTCAGGAATGCATGTCACAACAATGAGGCAATTTTCTCAGTATGCTGTGTACATTACATACTCAGTCACATGCAGAAACACACATATTTGTGATCATATTTGACTGTTCATATTTGTGAATAATTGTTGTCCACATTACTACAAGTATTAGAGAATCTGAATGTGTATTGCTAGTATAAAGATGGACATGTTATGTAATAAATCATTTTTTGTATTTATTTCTGTAATGTAGTTGATTTTTGGGAACAAGTACTGAGAGACCAAGTTTCAAGTGTGTGGGTACAGGTAACACATGGCTACAATGTATAATAAATAACATAAATATGTGTTCAGTCATTAAATGGCTCCCTTTGGTTGTGTTTTTACATGTACTCTAATGGGAATGAAGACTAAATTGGCAGTAAACATAAATAATACATGCTAATGTGCACTTTCCATAGCACACCTCCAAGCAGCTGGTTTGCACAACCAATGGCAAAGTGTTTGCACATGAGAGATACACATTTAAGGACTCCTAATGGAAATTGAGAAGTACTTATCCATTCCGGCTATGGTAAGCACAGCTAACAGATACTATGGTGTTCATAAATGGTTCATATCTGAAATGTTGTGTCATAAATTGTCTAACCTTAAGAAATTATTAATACTGCTTTCCCTGTTTGTGTGTAGTTATGTGAATAGGAAAAGCAGGCTTCTGCTCCATTGATACAATTATGAGATTTCTATTGGTTTGCTTTTGTCTGTACAAACATGTTAAGCAGAGAGACACGGAAGTCAGCATTTTGGATAGTACTGAGTGTAACAAACACTTGTGTTGCTTAGCTGACTCTGTGACAACAGGTGTAAGAGCACTGAGGGTTTTATTTTCAGCCCAGATGATACAAGATTTGAATCCAACTCTAATAATTTTAAATATGTATTTATAATGTAATTAAATAAGTGTATGTGACAATTATTTGAAATGTGAGAGGGAATGACTACAGTGAAGTACTGTATATAAACACACAATTCTCAAGTGATTTATGTCAACAGTAAATCTATGGAGTTACATATTGATAGTCATATTTATTTTATTAAATTAATTTTTAATATGAGTACCTCTATTCTACTTTAACTGCATGTTTTCATTACTCTGTATGTGTGCTGACTGACGTGCAATGCCGTTTAGGGTGTTTGCATGGTGGTAAACCACACAGAATACAACATATCCATTTTGAAACTGTCTACTCTCTGATTCCTGTCTGCAGGTGTCCTGGACCTGCAGGTGATGCAGAAGTTTGTTGAATGTCGCTCAACACTGCTTAGCAGGTTTGCACCATGTAAACCAAAACAGGCAACAATGTATCCTTAAAAGATAAATGTGGGACTGGAAACATGATCTACAGATACCATATACTGTGTGCTTTATCATGTTTACCAAGTGTGCTATACCCAAACTTGATTCACAACTGTAATTCATGCATTCTTTACTATATAAGTAAGTTAACATTACATTTAAATGTATTCATCGGTTTCACAATGTTTGCGCTAATCTGCTTGCCTCATAAATATTAATATTATAAAAAAAACAACAACAAAAATGCAAAATACATCTTAATACACATTAAAGATTTCTAAACAACACTGGATTTGAACTGTTAGATTACTGACCATACAAAACACAGTAAGGGTGTCCTAACTCACTTTGCCACAGAAAGAGATTTGCAGCAGGAATGCAAATTACTGTGCCTATAAGTAAGTCTTATTTCCATCATAGTATTATAAAGATATATAACACTTGTACACTCTCAGTTGTTTGTACATGTGTTGTTTACTTATTTAGTGCAACGAATGATCATGCAACCATTTATAAATATTGTTTGAACCAGTGCAGCTCTGTCTTCTGTTTATATTGTGTTCATTCTTCCCTTATGTGTGTTGTGCTCTCACACATGCAGTCTAGAGGACATTTTGTATCATTGTCCTTTAATGTATGACAATATTATATGACAGTAAACTATATGTTTCATTAAAGGAACTAGAGTGTTGCTATTAGTGCAAAGAAAATGAGAAATGTGTACTATTCACTTTCATTTCAAAGCCTGCTAAAATTAGTTCTACACTTTGTAAGTGTATCCTGGCTGACACATCACTGCAGGTAGTGAGTCTGAATTGCTGTGTATTCCTTCTCCCTTGCACTAACCATTCACAGGTGCAATCCATTATCAACAAACATTAAGGTTGTGACTATACTATGTTTACATCTGATACACTAATCCAAAAGTTTGGGATTCAGCAATTCTAATGATTTCACACCTTATTTGCATCTTCTCTATGCTCAGAGGCATGAGTCTACACCATAACAAGGTAACTGTGTAGCTAGGGAGCTTGAAGGTGAGAGGACTTGTGTATATATGTCATAGGGCAAGGAGATGGTTGGCCAACTTCACAGAGTTGCCCTTTCCTATAGTGCGATCTTGGAATTGGTATATTTAGTTCAAGGGGTGTGGGGGGTGTCAGGGTGAAGCTCCTCACCTGTTTATAATATAATTTTTTTTAGCGAACGGCCGTGTAAGTTTTTTCCCTAGGGAAAAATTGGCTTACATGCCAGTTAGCTATCTTTAGTTTTCGTGCATTATATGTCGACTTTTATGTAGTCACACATATGCATTTTCATTCTTATAATATAGACCCTCAGAAATCATGTGTGTATGTGTGTGTGTGTCTGTTGATTTTATATCCGAAACCATGTGTGTATGTTTGTGTGTGTTCATTTTGCATTTCATTACAGACGTTTCTCTTCTAAGGTGTGTGGTGGCCATGCACATATTTTTTTGTTGTGTAACCCTTAGTAGCTGATGGTGTGAAACCCCCATCAAGATGTCATATAAAACGCAAGTGTGATACGTGTTCCTGTGATGCACACAGTAAATACATAGCTGACTGACAGCATTGATGGCATGGGTTACATTCATGGCAGTGAGGACTGTGCTATATATATGCCAGGCACACCTGGCAACTAGCCAGGATTGCTGATAGTTTCAAATACAGTTGTAACAGTGTCCCTCCCAACACCTCTGGCAGATGTTAAATTTTGAGGAAGGTGTGTTTAACTCCCCTCTAGCTTGCTGACAAATCATGACAGTTGTACAAGTGTGTTCTTGCAGAACCATCTATAAACACTCACAATCACATAGGTTATGTAAAAGACAGAGGATTAATGGTGGTATTATGCTGATATTGTCCATGACTGTGCATGCTTCTGTATACTATTGCCCATGAGCTGTTGCAATGTGTTCCGCTTGGTTGAGACCTATGCTGACATTACATTCATATTCAGGCAACTCATTTTGCACAGCTTCATAATATGCACCTTCTCCCTATAGTATATACTGTTCTTAATAAATGTCCTCTCCATTGTTCATGTCATGACACTTGTATCACAAAGAATCCTCTCCATTGATATGTCACCTTTTGTGACAGTCACATAATATACAATAACCGAGTGATGATATGACTATACCCACACA
Organism: Protopterus annectens; assembly: GCF_019279795.1. Lineage (NCBI taxonomy): Eukaryota > Metazoa > Chordata > Ceratodontiformes > Protopteridae > Protopterus > Protopterus annectens. Next base: position 384,032,366 of record NC_056729.1, read on the forward strand.
GGATGTGTGCACAGTGGTATGTACTGTATCATGTAGATATGTGATTAGCATTAATGCTACAACTGTCTTGTCTTTGTGGAGTACATACATTGACATGCCCTCATCTGCTGTACATTACCATGTCTCACCTACCCTCTTCCCCTGTGTTCATTCCTACAATTCATCTGTGTGTCCCTTTTCAGTATACACACTTCCCCTGACTGTTTATAGTGTAGTCGATGTACCCTTGCTGATCATTTACAGAATGTTTATTCAGTTTGCTTAAAACAGGTTTCCACACTACTCTGCACTGTATACACTTTCATGTAATGTGTTCGAACTGTATACATTGTTTTATTAAAAACGCTTGTAGTCATTGTGGTTTTCCGCACAATCTCGCAGAGTTAGTTTGCCCACAGGTAAACAGGTGTACTTGTCTGCAGGTGTTGATGTTGCTTTACACAGTTTCCTGGCCGGCAACAATACTGCTGCTGGCCACAAAACCATGCTTATTTATGCTTAATAGTGATGCACAGTATGCATATGTAATTAGCGCTGCTGCTCATGCTCAAACACATAAACTCCATGTAGGCTTTGTGCTAAGCCTACACGGAGTTTATTGAATCCCCAGATATGTTTTTTACAAAAGCATGGAATAAGTGGCCATGAATTCTCTACAAATTATTATAGATAGATGTTACTTCTGTTTGAATTCACAGTGTTCAGTAAACCAGCTAGTGTTTATAGTCACACAGACCACAATAATGAACACTGTATTAATGAAGCAGATAGGGCCCGTGCTTTAACAATGCACTGTAAGAATGTGTGATCTTTAAAGAAAGACATCTTTAGCAAAGGTTTCTTCAGCGTTCCAGCCTGTAAGCATTTTTATTGTCATAAACATTTAATCCAAGATAAAGAAATTATTCACATATATAATTTCAGCTTCTGAAATGACAGTGTGCTAAATAATGATCAACATTAAAGCAAGGAGGAAATACTCTACTAGTTTAAAATTATGGAGACCTCTGATGAGGGGGAGACTGACTGATGCCAGCAAATTATATCCCAGTCCTTTTACTTTTTACTGACCTTAAAAAATGTTCTTGTATACAGGTCTGAACATGGGTTCTTAAGAATTTTGAGTAGAAAAAGTACAACAATTATCTGGTTATCATGTTGACCTAAAATGCCATTAATTATTTGGGTGAAGTAACGAGTGACAGAAACTGCTGCTTGTTTTGAAACATTTTACTCTGAAAATCATGGCTTTGATCACTGCAGTTTAGATAAAAATAGGATTAACCCAGCATACTGCAGGGAATTTCAACTAGTATAAAAATAAAGTATTAAGTTCAGGCTGTAGAACTGTGAGGCAAGGAATGTGGCCACCTAGTATATTTAGACTTGAGAAGTCCAATTGTTGTGCAGAGAGTTGCTCCCTTGCAATTTTTATAGATGATATTATGTAGTGTGAACTATTTTTTCACTGATGTATAGTTCTATGAATTTTTTTTCTTTGACACATGAATTGTTTGTTGGGTTATTGAAGGTTTATTCTTTTAGAAATATGATACTTTAGAAACTGTGCATAAGCATTCTATTACTAGTTGCCTGCAGAGTGCAGTGACAAGTTTATAAATTTATTTGTCAATCTTTTCACCAACTGTCAATTTATCTATTTGCGTGCATGTATGTATGTGTGTGTGTGTGTGTGTGTATATATATATATATATATATATATATATATATATATATATATATATATATATATATAGTTCCCCTTGACAAGATCGGATTCCTATAAACTTGAAATTCATAACCCCAAAGCCAGAATCTCGAGTTTACAGAAACTCGAAACTGTGAAGGGGAAATAAAATAAAAAAAAACACCTTTCTAATGTTTTTGCAGGAGGGCTTCACCCCCTGCACCCCCCACACCCCCCTACTTAAATATTCCTACTCCAAGATCGCACTACAGCGAAGGAAAGGGAAATCTCTCATTTTGCGCTATATGCATAAGTGCAAAACGGAAGATTTCCCAGTCCTCCGCTATAGTGCGGTCACGCAGCTCTTAGATGACAGCTGCAAGGGTGCAGGGGGACCTAGCCCCCTGCAAAAAGGTAATTGAACTCTTTGTTTTCTAACCCTAAACTTCCCATTCACAATTTCGAGTGAATGGAAGTTCGAGATTCTGGTCTCGAGCTTATGCATTAGCAGCTTCCATTCATTCGATCTTGTGAAGGGGAAACATATATATATATATATATATATATATATATATATATATATATATATATATATAAATCTACTTCATTTTAACAAATTGACACTTCACTGAATGTTAAAAAAGCAAATCCAGTACTTCAAAAACACACATCTCTAAAAATACACTACACCAAAACTTAAACCACCAAAAAACATATGTACGTCTCGAAATACCACAACTGATAACTCACACACAGTTATTTCAGTCACACTTCAACTAGTTTACCCAAAAGCATCCAACCTTAAACAACAAACACAATACTACAAAACACCCTACAATGTAATAATTAAAATACACACACTGGTACAATTTGAACTCCTCTTCACAATGTCAAATCACATGCAATACCTTCTCACATAATAAATGTAGTTGCATTCACCTCTACTATAAAAATTTAAAGAAAATGTCCAAACACAGGTTATTAAATAAAAAAGAAAAACACATTTTCCAGTATTTTAGCAGGGGAGTAAGCTCCCCTGCACCCCCTTACCCCCCCCCAGCAAATTATATATACCAACTCTGGGATCACACTACAGTGAAAAATGGTGCAGATTTCTCAATTATTACTGCAATGTGATCTCAAAGTAAAGCTACCAACACTCTTAAAATAATTCTGCTCTTTGTAAAAACTACCTCAGAATCTGGCATACCACAAAACTAGTCAGCAGCACAACCAGCTACACAAACAGTAAAGAACTTTTACCTGAACTTCTTCCACATCCGGAACGTTAACTACGTTGATCAAACGTAATCAAGTGAAGTAAACTTTTGGAAAACTGCACATTCAATAAACTGGATTCACTTTCCTAATGTTCAGTGAAGTGTTAATTTGTTAAAAAGAGGTAGACTCATATATATATATATATATATATATATATATATGTGTGTGTGTGTGTGTGTGTGTGTGTGTGTGTGTGTGTGTGTGTGTGTGTGTGTGTGTGTATATATATATATATATATATATATATATATATATATATACATATATATATATATATATATGTGTGTGTGTGTGTGTGTGTGTGCATATGTACATGTGTGTGAGTGGGAGTGTGCATTTTGAAAGATGCTAATGACTGACTTTTTCTAATGACATTTTTGGACAGTTAAGATTCATCTTTAATACTAGAATCCCAGATCTGATGTTACTTCTCAGAGTAGTGTGTTCCTGTTACAGACATTTGTATAGATCCAGCACAGACAATGCTTTTAAGACTAGGCAGTTCACCTTTAAGTAGTCTTTAAGAAATATAATATAATGACAGTTCCTAAAGCAAGAGGCATACAGCATTTTAAATAGCTCAAGTTTTCTAACCCAATGTTTTTTCTAGAAAGAAATGATAAACTCTTAAGTTCTTTTAGCTGGATTGTCTTGAAGGATACAACATGCAGTAGATTCAATAATAGACCAACTCAGTGAAGTATAAAGTGCTACAATGACCTTCCTACAGAGACTAGACGTGCTCTAGTATTAGATAAGCTACAGAATATGTTTCCCTGAATTTGGTGGATGCAAACTTGTTTTAAACTGATATCAGCTACTGTCTTTAGGTTTTTAATAATGGTCTGTAAACAAGTGTCATGAGTACACATTCCTATGGGTCCACTCTGATATCCCATGTAGGAATATTCCCCACCATGATTTGCATTTAATTGCTTAATTAGTGTTTTACCCTTTGAATGACATGTAAATTAACATTTAATGAATTAGTCAATTATTCCCTTGTAGGCAATAAATATGAATGCCTTAGTAGGGTCAAGATAAGGAGTACACAGTGTTAACCCTTCATCATAAGGTTAGGTTACCTCTTCAGAGAATGAGAAAAGAGTCAAAAGACAATGACTCCCTTTAAATAAACATGCTATACCATATTTTTCTCCTGTTATTTTGGAAAATTTCTGTTATGACTCTCACTATGATTTTACATAGAATACTGGTCAGGCTAGTGTGCTCAAATTTGTTTGGGTCTGATTTGAACCCCAGTTTGTGAACCTTTACCACTGCAGTCTATTGGCAAAAGTCAGGGATGTGTCTAAATGCTAAGGTTTTATTTAATAGGATTTATAGAGGTTTTGTTAGATATGCTGTGTGTTTTCATAGAACCAGAGTTTTAATTCTACTTGAGTCATCGTTCTCATGTATGTACTTAAGTATGGCATCTCTCTCCTTGCTTCTCTAGCACTCTGACACAGTTTTTTTTTTTTTTTTTTTGAAGTTTGCCTCAAATTATACTGCAAGCACAATTGCTTTGTCCTTTGCCTGGACAATAACTTGATTGTTTATTGACAATATTTTACATTCACAAATTCCTCTTTCAGTTTTTTGTATAATTAAAGAATACCTTATTAGGGCTCTAACATTTTAGCTGAACTTGAATTTGTAGTCAGGTATGGAAGATTTATGAAACAGAGAAAACAGTACTTTCAAAGTAAAAATATAGATATGGTCTCAAATCAAAATATAAAAGGTTCAAAAGCATGAGAACTGCATTGTGGTCTATACATCTTTACCGCCTTTGAATCATAACCGACATATCAAACTACTATTTCAGGTTTGTCCAACCATTTGAAATGTTGGGACCCACTAGAGTGATTCCCTAAATGCAGAGACTGTATGGATGAAAGATCTGGCTTGTGTATACCAAGTCTGAGATGCTATTTCCTGAAATATTCCTTTTTCTCTGAGGTATGGCAATCTCAGAGCTGATATATATTAATTTGGGGATGGGGGCCCATGGGGGGCTTGTCCCCTGCAAACAAGCTTTAAGGAGAAGACCGATTTAAGATAATTACTCTTTTCCAGATTCTCTGTCTTTTTTTCTGCTTTTCTGCACTCATCATTTGGAGGGTCAACATGTCAGTATGGAGCCAAGTATTGCATCTAAGTACGGGACTGCTAAGAACTGGTTTGTCTGAAACTTGCAATGCCTTCCTCCCCAGCTGTCACAGGGATGACTCCTTGAAAATAAAAAAAAAAAAAAAAAAAAAAAAAAAAATGTATCTGCTTTTACTGTATTTGTGTTTTTTCCTACTTTATTTTGCTTTTGCATCATCTTAAAAGTACTCAATTGTATTTATTACTGCTTGAGGTGCCAACTCATTATGTAAGCCTTTTAGTTTAAGCACCTAGGCTTCCAGACCAGTTTTTACATTAGAAAGGTTTGTGGTCTGCATTTGTAGTAGCCAGAACAGGTAGCTTACATCCTTCTAAGTTGGGAACTGCTGATTGAGGGCTCAGTGTCTGTTATTCTAAAGTGTATTCATTCTGGTTTAAACACTTGGGCTTGAGGCCAGTTATTTTACGATTTGATAAGAGGGTTCGTGTTCTGCACTCTTGTGGGAGGAGGCTGGACTCTGTCCTTCTGGGCTAGAATTTTCTGGTTTAAACAAAAAGCTTATAGTGCCTGCATATTTGAACTGCTTCTTACTGAAATTGAGGTGCACCTTGTTTGCTGTAGCATAGACTAGATCCAGGCCTGCTGAATCTAGCTTTGTTTGTATAACCCGAGCACTAATCCCAGGCATTCTTTAAAGTATTCAGTTGTATTTATTACTGCTGGTAGTAACCTTGATTAAAAGTGTAGCTCTCATTTCTAAGTCTTTTGGATTAAGCACTTGGAATCAGACCAGTTGTTTTACATTAGGAAGGTTTGTGGCCTGCACTGTGGTGGCAGGACAGGTGACACCCATCCTTCTAAGTTGGGAACTGCTGATTGAGAGCTCAGTGTCTGTTATTCTAAAAGTGTATTAGTTCTGGTTTAAGCACTTGGGCTGGGCCAGTTATTTTATATTAAGAAAGTTGCGGTCTGCACTCTTGTGGGAGGAGGCTGGACTCTGCCCTTCTGAGCAGAGAATTTCTGGTTAGGAAGCTTATAGTGCCTGCACATATTCTAGCTGTTTCTTACTGAAGTGGTACACCTTGTTTCCTGTAGCATAGACTAGATCAGGCCTGCTGAATCTAGCTTTCTTTGTTTGCTTGTTATTTCCCTGAAACACTAATTCCACCTAAAAACAGCGGCCTTTTAGCACTTCTGTGGATCCCTAGTGATATCTGCATTGCTTACTGTACTTATTTCCTTGTTTCACTTGAAAGAAAGTTACTGTTTGTCGTTTTGCATTTTAAATTACCTGTAACACATTGCATTTAAGAAAGTTACCTAGCACTTGCTCACTAAAGCAATTATATAAAGTCAGCTCTAGAAAATTAAAAGCACTACATCCTCACAAACTCTCCCCTTGAGTACCTTGTTCCCCATTGGCCCTTTTTCAATTATAAAAGGAATTCCCCAATACTATTCTAGCATGTCCAAGGTCAGTTGTCAATCTCCTCTCACGGTCCAGCTGGTGAATCTGGGAATCTTGAGGCAATGTTACAACTGCCTCATGTGCTGCACAGACAACCCTCTCCTCCTCCCAACAAATTCCAACACATGTGAGAGAGATGCAACCATATGGCCAAACTGGAGGCTAAGCTCTCTCAACTCAGTACTAAGCGTAACCAGTCAGGAGGAGAAGGAAACCACACTCACTACAATTCCAGTCTCACCCTTAGACCTACCACAACAACAAACCAAACACATAAACACACACAAAAAACATACTTTCGGAGCTCTAAATAAAAAATCTGCCTAAGCAGCAGAGACCTCCAAAGCAGACACCCAAAGCAGCCGCTACCCCAAAACAAAACCACGATGCAGCACATAGCTCTCACAAAGCCAGTGTGCGAACAGTCATCCTGCAACCCTCATAGGCTAAACAACACACCTGATACACTTGTAATAGGTGATTCTATAAATCAGGCACACTGGCGTCCAGCTCACCAGGCTGGCTGAACAAGGAGAAGGTCACAGTGAGCTGCCTGTCGGTAGCTAGGATCCACCACATAACACAAGCACTCCAGGTCACTCCAAAACCTAGGATCCACCACATAACACAAGCACTCAGGTCACTCCAAGGCAAGTACAAATATGACACAGTCATTGTCCATGCTGGTGTGAATGACCTCAGACGTACCTCCCTGGACTACATGAAAAGAGACATAGAGGAGCTCTCTGAGCATGTAGCCCAGGCCGGTATGACCCTGACCTTGAGTAGCATCTTACCCTCACCAAGAATGATGCCACAATATGAAGACAAGATGATCACTTTCAACAATTGGCTTAAGTGTTGGTGTCATTCAAAGGGGATCCAATGCCTGTCAGCCTGGGATGACATGCTCGACAAGCCACGATGCTTCGCTAGGGACAGCTTGCACCTGTCATCCCTGGGCTTTCGGATATTGGCAAAGGCTCTTGCTACCCCCATAGTGCCTTTTTTAGGCAAGGCTCAAAAGACAAACCCACCTCCATAGGTATCACAAGGGATAAGAAACTAAGAGTAATGCTACTCAACGCCAGAAGTCTAAACCTCAAGATGCATGCACTCAAAACTCTCCTTAGCATGGAGAACATCGATATCTGTGCAGTAACAGAAACCTGATTCAAGGCTCCCGAGAGCACCCCAGCACTACCAGGTTATACCTCATACCATGCTTTTCGCCCCAAAACTTGGACGAACCACAAAAGGAGGAGTATCAATATTCGTCAAAGATACCCACACCTCCAGGTTGGTGGCACAGCACGAAGTATCAGAGACTATCAATGTGCAACTAACTGTGGGTAAAACTGCCTTCCAGTTTATAGCCTGCTACAGACCACCCTCCCAAACACAGGAACCCCACTTGGCCTTCCTGAGAATACTGGAAAATATGAAGGTCTCTCCAAACACCATTATATTGGGTGACTTCAACTACCCAAACATAGACTGGGAGCATTACTCTAGCTCCAACACCCTAGCCCAAAGGTTCCTAGAATTTATAAACTCAAATGCTATGGAACAACTTGTTACCACTCCCACAAGAGGGGAAAACATACTGGACTTGATCATCACCAACATGGGGACACTATGCTCCAGACCAGAAGTGTATCCCTCACTGGTAAGATCAGACCATAAACTAATCTCACTGGATATTCACATCCCGACCCCACCCTGCCCAGAAATCCGCGGTGAAAACTTCTCTAAAGCAAATTTCTGCGCCTCAAAACCGGTGAAATCCTTCAAAGCCCCGGGCCTGTGGAAAATCTGCCCAGACCGCAGAATCCTTTATAAGCATTCTATGAACACCTTCAGGAATGCATGGATCATGCAATCCCAAATAAAACCAAGAGCCAATCCTCCAAAGGCAGACATCCTGTCTGGTGGACCCCAGCCATAAACAAACTATACAATAGAAGGAGGAAGCTACTACATGATAGAGCAAAATCCCAAAAGGGAAGGCATCTCTGATCAGTATTAGCAAAAACTACGGGCACTCATAAAATCGTCTAAGGCCAGCTTGAGAGAAAAATTGCACAGGACACTAAGGATAATCACAAGGCTTTCTTTAGTTATGTTAGGAACCTGGGTGGGAATTCCCAGATATGCCCAGAATTAGTCCAAAATACACCGAGCCCACAGACATTGCCAACATCCTAGCTGACAGGTTCAGTGCAAACACCCCCCCTCCCCACCAAAAGGGCAAATATCTATCCCAACAGAGTGCTGCCCCTGACATCTCAGATGCTCAGGTAAGAGCCGCCTCTCCAAAGCAAAAAACACAGCATCAATGGGACCAGATGGTGTCCCGGCTCGTCCTACATGAACTCCAAGAAGAGCTAAACCCAAACATAAAACTACTGTTCAATCTTAGCCTTACTACAGGATATGTACCCAAAGAGTGGCGTACAGCAACAGTGATCCCTCTCCACAAAGGTGGTGCCTCAACGGATCCTGGAAACTATCGCCCCATAAGCCTGACTAGCTTGGTCTGCAAAGCTATGGAAAGGATCATCATGGACCTCATAAATAAAGATATTGGGGACCTACAGACACTGGATCCTACCCAGTTTGGCTTTGTTAAGGGCAGATCCTGCCTCTTAAACCTGGTCGATTTCTTTGAAACAGTCACCAAGGCCATTGACGAGGGGAAGGTGGTCCACACAGCCTACCTGGACCTCGCAAAAGCCTTTGATACAATACCCCACTCAGGCATTATAGATAAGCTCACTAGCTTAAATATAAACCCCTATGTCACTAGATGGGTTGCAAACTGGCTCAAGGACAGAACCCACATGGTTAGAATTGCTGGAGCCATGTCAGACTCCAAACCAGTTACAAGTGGCATCCCACAAGGCTCAGTCCTGGGACCTCTCTTGTTCGGTATATATTTCTCGGTACAGGCCAACACGGAAGGACTGTGGCTGACCAAGTTCGCAGATGACTGCAAACTGGGTGCCATAATCAACTCTCCAGCTGACACAAGCATCCTCCAAAGAGCCTCATAGAAAGAGACAACTGGTGCCAGAGCCATGGCCTCAAGCTAAACGCCAAAAAGTGTATAGGCATCCACTTTGGCAAAAACAAAGAGCCTACAAATTACCACATAGGTGGTAATCCATTAAGTACAGAAGAAGACATTAGGGACCTGGGGACCCAAGTTGATAGCAATCTCTCATTTGACAACCACGTGGCCAAAGTGGTTAGAAAAACATTTTATATAGCCCACCTAATCATGAAGGGATTCACATCTAGATCAGGGAGGTCATCGTGCCTCTTTACTCATCCCTCATCAGGCCCATAGTGAGTACAATGCCCCTTTTGGGATGTACCTTACCAGACACCTGCAGCAACTGGAAAGACCCCAAAAGTACCTCACCAAGAGGATCAAAGGGCTCAAACAGATGCCATATGCTGCCCGTTAAAGAAACTCCAGCTCTACTCAGTGGCATACCGCCTGCTCAGAGGCGATCTGTGCCTGACGTATAAAGCCATGTCCAACCCGGAATTAATGGACATGCTGCACCTCAGAAAATCCAAATCCCATCGAGCTCACGTTAAGAGACTTGAACCTCAGCACTGAAATAAATAGGACATGCTGGAGGGAAAGATTCATAACCCAGAGGCTCCCTTCACTCTGGAATAAAATCCCAGTCCAGGTTAGGCAGAGTCCCACATTGACTCTCTTCAAGAGGAATCTTGATGAGTGGATGGGAGATCGTAGGTTTACCCCGGCTATCACTTCTGTCACTGTTAGACAGAGGCACAGTATACTAACCTCAAAAAAAAAAAATAATTTAAAATGGGTGGCGAAAGCCAAACACATTCTGGCTAGGCTTATAAATGCCCTAGGTCCGATAGCCTAGTATGAACCTATGAACCTATGAGTACTATTTCCCCTGAAACCAAAATAAGATATGACATACATATGGGTTTGCAATAAGCCCACAATTTTTGTAAATTTATAAATAATATTGTGTGCTACTTTCATTGGATGTTTGCAGCCATATGCACATACAGCCTTGACTTTATGCACTGTTCAAAACTTCTTGTCACTATCGTTAGGAAGACCTGTAGCTGGAATTTTACAATACCTGTAACGGTTCAGTCATAACAGCCTACAGTTAAATCTTTCAGAAACAAAATTCACTTTATTCAGTACTGTTAAAAATTATCCTAAGTTCCCTCTAAATAGTCATTCAGACCTAATGCTGATTCCTTTGTCTAGAAATATTTTGAAATTTGATAGACCATCTCTACATTTCTAATATTGTATTCCTTGGATGTACAGTAAAATAAATCATGAGGTGACTAAAAAGTTTCTCATTTCTCTATCCCAACACCAGGACAATAAAAGTTAAATATATTCTCAGCATACAATTGTCAGAACAGCATAAGGTAAAAGCGTTCACAGTCTGCAAGTGGAATGTTGTTTCACCTTATCAGAGCCATGGTATGTAAAGTTATTTTCATTGGAGTTTTATCTCCAATTAATGACTTATTCATACTCATATAATTCCAGTAGATGTACTACCTAATAACATTTGTATTCTTGAATATTTATGTAATATTGTGCTCAAGTGTAGCTGTTGTGTATAAGCACAATGTACTTTTAAAACAACATAGAATTATTGAAATAATAAAATTCAATAATTTAAAGTAAATAGACCAGAAGTATTTAAAAATAGGTTGTCCTGAAAAAGTTGTATGTACATATATTTTAACAGGCTCTCCTAAAAAGGCTGCATTTTAAGGATCTTCTGAATGGCATGTCATTACTACATTTGTTTATATGATAACTGTTTTCACAGGACTAGGATAAGGAAAACAAAGAATCTCCCACTTAAAGTCTCAGTACAAGTCCTGAGAATACCTATCTGCTCCTCACCTGATGATCTGAGTGGTTTCACAGGAAAACAGAGCAATAGAAGAACCTTCAATTAAACAGAAACAACACTATGGCCAAAACCAAGATATTAAAAATAAACCTAGTCACTATCAGCAACTGGTGGAGATCCTGCAAAACACGCATACTATGCTTGATAAAGGGAATAAGACAAAAGTCTGGCTGCAGAATTAAGTATCCATTACAGTCAGGGCAATTCACCTTCTATAAGCCTGCAGTAAAGTTCAAAGATTCATAGGTAATTACTAGACATGCAGTCTAAGACCATTGAGGAACATAGCCCAATTTCCCTAGAGCTTTGTCTGGTTAAGTAACTTGTTCAGTCATACAACTGGGAAAAGGAGGCTGAGAAATGAAAGCCTGGACTGGAGGGACAGGTTCATAACCCAGAGACTGCCCATGCTATGGAACAGACTTCCCATACACATGTCAAAGAGAGCACCTCACTGGCCCTCTTCAAGAGAAATCTTGATGAGTGGATGGGAAATTGAAAATTCACCCCGGGCATCACTCCAGTGGCTCTGCTTGACAGAGGCACTGGGAACTAAGGTCAGGTGGCACAATGCCAGGGTAATCCTATGGGCTAGGCTTGTAAAGGCTCCAAGGCCATTAGCCTAGTACATACCTATGAACCTATGAACCTATGACTACAGAGAGCAACTTTTTTAATGGTTCACAGTCTTAATGTTCTGTGCTAACTACCAGAAGCTTAAACTTGACAGGTTTGAACTCTGATCACCGAATTAAGAGTCGTGAGTGCTAACCATTATACAGTGGAACCACATGTACATTATGAAAACTAGGACTGGAGAAAAGAAGTTTGTGAATCACCCTACAAATGCCCATTGTTATATTACAGTATAATACAGTAACTGATTCCACCAATATTCTTAGGTGGGATGACATCAGTCAATAGCTGAGTCTTAAATGTGAAAGCATTGTCAAGAATCACACACATGTCTTGTAGATAAGATAAAATTTCTTATCTATTTCCCCATACAAATGAAAGGAAGAAAGAAAGGAAATGTGAGGCAGACAAATGTTTGAATGCACATATATCACCTCTGTCACTGCTGGGGTAAACTTCAGATGGAATCTATTGTCGGATGGAGTTCATACAGTGCTCCAAGGTAAAAGGATAACCTGCATGCTCCTAAGAAAAGGAGTGGTGTAATAGAATATTATCACCATAACACTGACAATGGCTACCACCACCCTAAATGACCTCTTTCAGTAAGAGAATATACTTTGTGAAAAACAACAGAATCAGAATCAAGCCTTGTGGCACCCAGTTTGCCAAGAAAGTAGCTCATGGAAGAATCACTACTATATATCACCCAATGAATGTGTCCTGTGAGCTGTGAATGAAAACATTCTACTGTGCAAGCAAAGCCACAATGAGATGAAAGGTACTTGATCAAGAGTCTATGAAATGCGATGTCAAACACAGCCAGTAGATAAAACAATAGTTTTAACTTTTTTAAGCCAGTACACCTGTCTCACTCCAGTAAGTGTTGGCTGACAACTTGTGACAGAGACAGGAGAACCTGTCACCTGTTCTCTACTTTTAAGACTTATGTATTTCAGCTATTGCTTAGCAGTTAGTCATCTACTCTCTTTCCAGTCCCATACCCTCTCCCTGCTGGCAGTCAGATAGTTTATATTTTCTAGAACCTCCATTAGTAGGCCCATAGTCCAGGGCCACCTACCTCCCCATGTTAGTCACTTAGATCATATAGGCAGAGGCAACACCTTTCTACTTAAAATGAGGATAAAATATAACTCCATCAAAGCAATATCTTTAATTCATTTAACACATACAATTCATTTATACAGCTGTTTTAACAGCCATTTAGTGCTATAATTCTTCCTGCTTTGAATGCCAGCATTCAGCACTGAAGAGTTCGATTAGTTTTGCATTCTGTGTCCATTTTTTAAGTTATATTAGAATTAAGCAACTGAATAATGGACCCACTGGACTATTTTCTTTGATGTGTTATGTGAAATATAACCAGATAGACCAGATACCATGACATCTACAGTCAGCCATCTCATTTATCATCTCATCACACTGCAGCAAATACTCTTTATGTTAAGTCATTTAGCGTATAAGATAAACTGATGCCAAGGGGATGCATAATGGGGCATAACTAAAATAGCAGTTTGGCTATGGGGAGCGACAGTGTCACACACACAAGCATCTCTTATTATAAAAGCCTAGAATTGTATTGTACTGCTGAAATACTTATATTTATGATGGCCATACTAAATTCACACACACACACACACACACACACACTAGATATATATATATATATATATATATATATATATATATATATATATACATACATATATATATTTTTTCTGAATTGTAGAATAACTTGAATGCAGGTATATGGAGCAGTTGCAATGAATGCAAAGAAAATTTTAAAACATAATATGTTTGCATATTGCTAATTTCGAAAAAACATTACATATCTGCATCATGAACTGTCTTTAAACATGCAATCATGTCAGATTTATTACTCTAATTCAATGCAGCAGGCCTTCATGGAAATATTGGATGATCAACAATGAAATAAAATTAGACAAGCATCTTTCTGAATTTATTCATCTTTATTTCCAGTAAGTCAAAAGGATCATTATATTGCTGTCTATAACTGAAAGCCAAATGTTGTAAAATTTAATATGAGATATACAAGGCATGGAAAGGTACTAGCCAGTTACACCATTTCACTTCTTACAAATACATATCTGAAAGTATTAGTACTAATTGCATCTGACTGCTCATTACAGATGATTCATCCATTAGATGTTCTGACACCATAGTCTGTAGGATGACAGTTACAACAGAACTGTTAATGTTTACCAGATGATTCATATGAAGATCCAACATCAGTTCACTACAAAGTAAACTAGAAACAGAAAATTATTTTCTCATTTATGTAGACACCCATGATATTGAGAAATCTTTGGAAGAATGCTATGCATAAAAACTACACATAGTAGAGAAATGTATGCGATTATACTGTAGATAGATTGCCTCAGACTTTATTAAAACAAGGCATGTCACCCTGGTTATGCAGCCATAGTTTATTGAGGAAAGTTAAGTGCTTTCATTCCCTCAGTGTAAAATGGAATTCCATCAGAACTGTCTAGTCTTTTCTGGTAGCTCATGATTTTTAAGCCAGTCACCTTGTTAGTTAAAAACCTCTGGGGCTTTGTACTGATTTGAAATATATAATGATATGCATTCCACAGTGGGCATTGTATTCAATAATTGACCTAATTAATGCTGAATAATTGACCTCTTTAGATCTGGGTGATATTCTTTTGACAATTAACTGCACAAAGTAGAAGACTTATCTGATTATTGTCATTGCATAATGATCAAATTAGGGGTCTTGAACAACATTTACATTTTGTTGTGGGATGTTCTCTATTTTATATGCTAAGGGAAGGGGTTGTCTACAGGATGTGACAGTATTGCCATTTTTACTATGCAATTTGAGCACATTTTTAGTACATCAGGTATTTACAAGTGTAAGTTCTAGATGAACGGCTTGGAATTTAGAGGGGGACTTGACAATTACACCTAGTTTACAGTCATCTGGACACTTGGTTAGCTAGAGGTGTTGGCTTATGGTTTGGAGATCAGAAAAGTGAATGCCAAACAAAAAAGGTCCCAGCACAGAGCCCTGCAAGACACCACCAGTCAACTTCACACTCTCTAATAAAGCAATTGCTACCACACTGTATGAGTTCTGTGTTTTAACCAATTTGCAACCCTTCCTATTATGTTGAGATATATTTGTAATGCATTAAGCTTACTAATTTTGCAATGCCTTGGGCTGGTTAAGGGCTATTTGGACAGCATGGCCCCTGTTAACAACCTGCATTACCCTTTTGAGGAAAATTAACTAGATTAATTAGGCAGGATCTTCCCTCAACAAAGCCAAGCTGCTGCACATCTAGCCTGACAAGATTTTTAGTATCACAGAGTAACAAGTTAGTTACGATATAGTCCATGTTTTTGCAAATAAGCAGTTAGAAAACCCACCCAGTGCAAGGATGGTTGTTTACTTCCTTAGTTGATTTTGTGCTGTGTATTTTAACTTTTTATATTATTACAAAAATAATACCATTGCTTTGTACAAAGGAATAATATACTTTTTATATGAAAAAATGGTTCTATGATCTTTGCACTCTCCATGCTTTAACTTAAGCTATTTTACTCTCTTTCTTACAAAATTGTTTTGAACAGCTGGACTTGCCTGTTTAATAAAGCATAATAAACAACACAATCTACTTGAAATCATAAAAATCAGCAAATTCCAGAGCTGCATCTCCATCTGTAAAGAGTTTGCAATGGCTCTTGTCAATGATGTGGATTGCTTTTGTAGATTAGAATGATTTTCCCTTTTCATTGCACCACAGAAAAACACTTCCAATACCAAAACTTTATCTATCCTATCCAAGCACTTTGTTTTATAAAAGTGATGTATTTGTATGACTATGGAAGGACAGGGAACATAATTAGAAACCATTACATTTGAATTTTATGCTGCAGAGCTATGATTTAATCATCTAACACAGAAAAGAGAACCTTAACACAAATGTATGCGGGCTTTTAAAGATATGTATACAAAAATTCAACTATAAGATTATAACATTTGTTATTAAAGCTGTACCTGTTATAGGTTGCCTAAGAACCATGGCTTACAGTATTGAATGAGGAGATGTGAAGATTCCCTGTGATATTATATCTGAGTTTCTGCAAAGGAAACACAAAAAATGCACTGTTTCTTTTCTATCCAGCATGTCTAAAACTAAACAAAACATGCATTATTGTCCCCTTTGGAAAAGCATAATTCCCTGCTAATTAAAATATTGACAACAGTCCCCTAAGTTCAAATACAGCGGTGCAAGATCTGGAAGTACAGATAGATAGCAATCTGAACTTCGACCATCAAGTTTCCACAGTGCTTAGGATAGCCTTCTACATTGCACATCTCATAACTAAGGACTTTGCATCCAGTTCTAAAGATGTTATAACTCCACTGTACTTGACTCTCATCAGACCATTAATAGAGTACAATGATCTCTTCTTCTTGTACCTTACCAGACACCTGCAGCAGCTGAAGAGACCACAGAGGTTTCTCACCAAGAAAATACAGGGCTTCCAAACCATGACTTATGTGGATAGATTGAAAGCGCTATCACTGTACTCTGTATCATATAGGCTTCTGAGAGGTGACTTGTGCCTGGTCTCTCACCCTGCCCTGATGGATATGTTGCACATCCACAAGTCAAATGGCACAAGAGTCACTCTCTCTAGGCATCTTAACCTAGCCTGTGACATTAACAGAACATGCTGGAGAGGCAGATATATCCCCCAGAGATTGCTGCTACTCTGGAATAAACTTCCAATTCACATGAAGCAGAGTTCCTCATTGACCCTATTCAAGTGTAACCTGGACAAATGGATGGGAGAAAACAAATTCATCCTTTGGGTGGCACCCATGTCTCTCATGAACAGGGGTAGGGTAGTTGATGTTTGTCATAGACTCGCTCTGTGAATTACATCTATCTAACCAAGGATAATTGAGGCAACTCAGGATTAACATGGCTAGGCTTGTAAGGGCTCTAGGGCTGCTAACCTATTAACCTCCTATATGAACCTATGTACAGTTTTAAGCAATAAACATGAATTCTGAAAAGCACTGTCTTAAGTGTTCCCTTCCTTTTATCACTGTAGAACCTTAATATGCTTAACAGTACATATACTTTACAACTTGATATACTTTACTATAGTTTTAAAGGTTGCAAATATATAGTAATTAAAAAAAACTAACTATGAACATATTCAAAAATAACTTATAAAAGTAATGAACACTTTTAAAAAGAAATACATGCGTAGTGCTCAGTCACAGTTGAAAAAGTAGCCAGAACCTCAAAACATGAATAAACTTCAAATCCCTGGGAAAATAAATAAATATGGTTTGCAACCACATGGCTCACTTATTATGCACACAGATAAATATTTCCCATCAAATGATAAACTCAAGACTCCTGCAGAGTGACAAAATAAAAGAATAACTTGTGGGTAGGATAGAGGCCCTCAATCTGCCCAATTCTCAGATGACACTTTACTATCCTACATAATCTTCTAAGAATTAATTTTAATGACAGAAGAAAGGAAGTAGGGGACCTTATCACTCAGTGGAATCTTGGCAAGTGTAAGTTAAAAGATATTCTTCAAGATGCATAATAAACAGCACACATACTGTGGATATGATTCCATTCTTCATTTGGTCTTTACTGTAACTCTTTCTAGCATGAAATGTTTTGTATGGAATGTATTACTTGTAGTTATACTATTTAAATCCACATACTCCCATATGGTGCATCCCTCTTTTCCTGTTGAAAGCATGCCAATTTAATAAATGTTCTATTTTTTTTGTTATGAGATAATCATTCATCATTTGCAAACTCACCTAGCTTTCCACAAAGTATGTCATAGGGCTTTTATATCCCAATCAGACTCTTTGTCCCTTTTCAATGGGCACTGGAGTAATTGCAGCTTCAGTCCTTAGTATCATGACCATCTCTTGAACTGTCTACATACTTATCTGGCTTATTCAGTTGCCTTTCAGATCTTGACTGTTTAATAGGACTATGCATGCTGGCATTTGATCTCCCTTTTTTGACACTTCTTGTTGTTCCAGTTTTCCTGCAGACATGACTTGAGAAGCTTTTGTCTGCAGCCCTGTTGTACAGTTCTCACAGTCTCTATTTTCTTGCTACATGACTAGTTGTAAGAATTCTGGTTGCTCACCTTCCCTAGGCTTTGATACATTTGTCTTAAACAAATACCTGTGGTTCCATCTAAACAACTTTCCTTCCTCGTGAAAAACATAGGACCTGGTTCAGCTGCTTGAACGAGTGCTACTGCAGCTTCAGGCTGCAATTTTTCCATGGATATTGCATTGCTGCATTTATCCTCAGTCACTCTCCAAAATACTAGAGAGATGCATACACTCTCAGGTCTCAGACTACCTACTTACTAACAACCTCCTTTCCAGTACTCAGCATGGTTTCCGACCAAACCATAGCACCACCACTGCCTTACTCTCCTTTACTAACACTATCCTTCAGCATAAAAACAATGGCTATCTCTCCTCTGCTACTTTCCTAGACCTATCTAAAGCATTTGACATGGTCCCACACAAACAACTTATCTCTGTCCTCAATAACCTATCCTTCTCACAATCAGTCACCAACTGGTTTCAGAGTTACCTGTCTGACTGCCAACAATCCGTTGTATGGCAGAAGGACATATCTCCCCAACTACCTGTCTCCATAGGGGTTCCCCAAGGATCCATCCTTGGACCCCTACTCTTCTCTGTTTACACCAATAATCTAGCCTCTGCCACCAAACATGGCACACTCATACAATACGCAGATGACTCGACCATCATCTGCTCAGCCCAGTCCCTACCCAAACTGCAAGAAGTCACACAGGAAGCCTTTTCCTCTGTTGAAACATGGTTATCCGATGCCCAATTAATACTCAACCCAAACAAAACTAAACTACTCATCTTCTAACCCACCAAACATACTCAAAACAACTCTCACTTTAACATTACAGCAAAAGACAACACCACAATATACCCAACTGAACACACCAAATTGCTAGGAGTGGAAATAGACAATAAACTAAAATTTGACATTCACATATCCATGACCATAAAAAAAGTCCACAAAAAACTAGGAGCGTTATACAGAAATAAGCAATTTCTCACCAAAGCAGCAAAGATTTCAATAGCAAATTCCCACCTTATCTCCACCCTACTTTATGCCTCTCCAATATATACCAACCTAAGGCAATGTGATCTAAACAAGCTAGAGACCTGCTACAACAAAATTGCCAAATTCGCCACAGGGGCATCCTACCATAGTCACCACTGTCTCTCACTTGCTGAACTGAGCTGGCTTGAACTCCCTCACCTCCTTCAGTGGTATCAACTCTCACTCACCCACAAACTAGTAAACCATCCACTAAATGTCCCATCCCTCCAGAATCTACTCCAACCCTATTGCAACACCAGACCACTAAGATCCAGCAACAAAAATCACTTGCAGATCACTAAAGCCAATAACTCTGCTGGTGAAGCACTATTCTCTTGCGCCATAGCCAAATTATGGAACTCACTCCCACCCACAATTACCTCCGTACCATCATGCACCCACTTCAAAACTTTACTAAAAGCGCACCTAAAAACATGCTGGCTATGCCCTTGCAACTCCCACTCTAATATCATCCACCCCATCCAACCACTACCTTTCTCTCCAATCCACTAACTACTTTGATTATAACAAGCTCAGATACTCATAAGCCTAGTACTTATTATACAGCAGGAACTTCTCATTGTAACATTTGTTAATGTCTGTTATGTACTTCGCAGATAAAGATTCTAGTTGTCTACTGATGTACTATGTTTTTCATCTGTAAATATGTTGTAAGTAATTGCTATGTTAAATTGTTAATCGCTATGTAATCCAATGTAACTACTGTCTGTTTATTTTACTGTGGAGCTTTTCTCCCTGGGCCTCCGCTGAAAATGGACCTACATCCAGTCGGACACTCCCAGTCAACAAATTTAAATAAATAAAATAAATAAATAAATAAATCTTCACCTTCTAATTTGGAAGTATTCTGGAATATCTATCATAACAGATTTCAATCTCTGCACAATTCTTTTTAGTATTCTCTTTACTTTCCATTGATTGCCAGGCATGTTTTTTTTTCAGACTTCTTCCCATTAGCAAATGAAATACTGAGTCCCTGCAATGGAGTGTTTCTTTAGTCCAAAATCATTGAGATGATAATCCCCATGGATATTGCAATAGCTATTTCTTGTGCATTTTTTTCATTTTTTTTTTTTTTTGGTGTAAAGCTCTCTTTGATTGTCCATTAGAAGGCAAAGAACGTGGAAAGGGTATGTTTGAATTCATATTCGTGCAAACATCTTCTAATTTGCTAACTTTTGTATTATGAGTTATTGTTAAATGTTCTTTAGACTATTTAAGGTTATATAAACTATTCCACTTATCACACTTGCATTTGTTTTGTCTGTTAGTTTTTGGTTATCTCAAGGGGCTGTGAATAACAAGCTACACACGTAAAATACATGTCCTCTTTGAAATGGACAGATTTGTGCCCACTTTGCTCCTCAGTCAGTTACTGGGTATGCCAGTACCCCTTGTTTTGAACTGCTGTAGTGGTTCATGACTCTGAACTATTTGTTCTGACTCAGCATTTCTGGACAATGCATTTCTTATATCACTTGTGTTTTCTTTGTACTTTGTTCTTCTCAGATGTGATTTAAGTATCCCGTCAAGCATTTATTTTCTTATTTGACTGGAAACTATTATTTTGTTGGTTTGTCAGCATTAGGCTCTGGTTACAAATCATATCTCATTTGAAAGTAAAGTAATATTGAATTTATTTTCTTACTGCTGAATTTTTGCTCATAGTAACATTTCACCATATCTTCTTTCAGTAACTTCACTTCTTAATGTTAGTACAACTCTAGAATTATGTTACTTTTTCTGCTGCCATTGGTAACTAGGAATCACGGTGGTGGTGCTGCGGTAGCGTTGTCACCTCACAGTAAGACGCTGTCCGGTGCGATTCTCAGCTAGAGCATCTTCTGCGTGGAGACATGCGTGAATGGGTGTACCTTCGTTGAAGGTTGTGCGTCAGGGCTGGTAACTCAGCATGTAAAAATCAACTACCAATCATTAGCGGACCGGAGTTTCGCTGTGGCGACCCCTAACCGGGAAAAGCCAAAAGACACAACAACATTGGTAACTATGGAATCACCCAATTTATAGTTCATTTTTCAGCAACTCTCCAATAACTTATGGCAACTAGAGTGCACTCACTATATTGCCTATGCATACCTCATTCATTGCATGTATTGTGTTTCCTTTTTAGGTCGTGCTTTTGGAGAATAAATAATCTTCTGGAGTCTTGGGGTACATTGTACAAAGACCTTCTGAATGTGTTCTGCTTTTGCCTGAATGTCCTCATCATAAACATAGACAGGAAATCTGTCAGAGCCATGCACTATTGCTAATATTGTCTTTTCTTCATGAAAATAGATATTTTGTCCATCTGTAAATGTCTTGGCTCATACAGCACAATTTTGACTGGCATGTTGTTGCAATATTGCAAAACTACTAGTGACACTGCAGTTGATCTTAGCTCTATATATATATATATATATATATATATATATATATATTTATATATATATATATATATATATATATATATATCTTCTTGTAGCAGTATGGTATTCTGGGACTCCTACAATTAGTTTATTGAGCATTTCAAAAGCAGTTTTACAGCTTTCTTATCTCAGATATATTAGATAAATACTTTGCAATATGCTGCATCATTCCTAGAAACGCTGCAATGCTAGGTTTTCTACTGGCTTTGGTAGTTGTCCAGTTGCTTGGACTTTCTGTATCAGACTTCAGTCCATCTGACCACAGAATGTGACCCATGTATTTGAAAACATGCCTATTCTATACTTCTCTAAATTTAACTCAAAATCATGCTTTCTTAATCTAACAGTTGCATCAGTCTGTTTTTTTCTCTTTTTGTGTCTTAACCTACAACAGTATATTTATTGGTACTTTCCCCTTAGCATGTATCCTTGGCATAGCATCAGAGATTATTTGTATGTGACATGCTACTGGCATCTTCTTAAACATGGAGAAAACTCAACAGTTTCAAGGATATTGTCATATATCTGTGCATTTTTGAAATTGTCTCTGCCAGTATACGCTTGCTCATAAATGTGTACAGAAATAAAATATATTACTTTGCTTTTAGCTGTGAACTAATTTTAAACTTTCTAGTTTCTCATAAGCTATACAGTCCAAAATGCAGGGAAACTTAACTTCCTTAAGTGTTACAATTTGAAATGGATATCATACATCCAGAGCATGTCATCTTGTTAAAGGTATTTTTGGCAAACTCAAAGAATTTCACCAGAATTACTTTCACCAACAGTGGAGACTACCTTTTTCTCCACTGTTGTGCGGTCTCAAGGTTGGTGTATATTTTCCCAGGGGAGCAGTTTCCTCCCACATGGGGGGTGTCAGATGGCTTTCCCCCCAGCAAAAAAAAAAAAAAGAATGTTCACTAAAGATGGTTTTGACAAACTGCTTTTGAGCATTTTGTATTCAACAGAACTGACTTTGATGAATCAACATGAATCCTGTACAGCAATTTTTATATTCACATGGTGAAATGAAGATATTAATGTGCATGCTACTTTCTTTATCATGATCAAAATGCTTTTGTACAATTTAAATTTAACATTTTGCTTATTATTCACAGCATTTCTGTCCACCAGTCTAACTTATAGTATTGGCTCACAGTTTCTAATGCTTTTCATAATTCACTGTATCAATTGTTTATATTTGAATGGTACCAACAAAAGCTCTTGTTTTCATGGTTATCAAAAGGTATACAAGTTATTTGACCAAATTTTTCTTTTTTAGACATGTTTACAAAATTATAGTTTCTGCCATAGTATTAATGCAATTGATTAAATGCACAACACTTATTCTACCATACTTATGTCCGTACCTAATGCGCAAAGCTTGAATCTCAAGTATAGTATACTGACTCATTATTCTGTTTAGCATTATCATATCCATTACAATACATTCTTACTATAATTCTTGTTTTCATGTTTTATTTGACTCACACATTACCTTGCACATGTTCCATTACTTCTATTAGTTATTTTAAATGTTTACCTGTAGTTTAAGCTGCTCTGTATACATTAACAGAGTTAAATAAGGTCAGGTCTGCTTCTCCAAATAGCCTGAACCTTGATTGGTCATTGCTTATACCACAAACTGTTTTGTCACTTATTAATGAATTGTGCAACTCACCAAATTCACTATCTGGTTCTTTATTTCAGTAACATAAACATCTGTAGATTCTGTAAAACTTTCTATTTTTGTAAAGAGATAACTCAGGATTTAAAGACAAGTTCTGCAGTAGGCAGAATGCACTGGCAGCAGATTTGAAGCACATAAATAAATGCAGATTACTGCAGATTTGTATCCCATTCTGTTCTCCATTGCAATGAACTGATTGAGCACCAGAAACTGTAGGCAAATGGCTGCATAATGATATGCAAATGAATAGGGTGGTGGAATGAGACCTTAATTGTATTAAAATGTATGTATGTTCATTATAGTCATGATCCATAGTTGCCTAGAGAGGAAATTGTGTAGCTGTTTGCACCAGCCTGTAAAAGGGAAAAGTACCCCAAAAGTGTCATCCCTGCATCTGATTAAAATTCATGGAGTCACAGCACTGTCAGAGAATGGCATAGTATCATCCTTAGTGCCACTTTTTCTCAACGTAAATGGTACCACCAGTGATTGGCACGCCACCATTTTATATACCATCAGTGATTGACATGCCACCATTTTACATAACACCAGTGACTGACATGCCACCATTTTACATAAGATATTATTGACCACCCTGTGATGCTCCAGAATAACATGTATATCAACTTCAGATGCAGCTACACAGAGGACATCACTGGTGGTTGGAGCCATGGGGATCACTCCCTCTGTCACTAGGGATGGTAAGCACTGAAGCTGTAGATCCCCATATTCTTAGGTGGTAAGGATATATATTTGGCCAGTATTTGGAGTCCATCCACACTAAGAAAGGAAACAGACAGTGCCACCGTGACTTCTTTCTGTGACCCGGGTATCTGTTTTTTATCTTCATCATCCCAAGTACATAAATTCAACCTATTTTTGTGACTCAGCCTCTACTGGCATCACTGTAACATTATCATGCCCTATAAATACAAAAGGCATACCAAGGTGAGCACATACTCTAACTAAGACCATACCCTCTTGAATGTATACTATTGTTTTTCATACAAGATGCACCTAACCAACAGATAGCCAGCAATTTCTGTTGGCAGCTGTGTCAGTATAATTATAGAGAACTCTTGTGTAGCAGGTGCATACCTGGTGCATCATCCCCTGAGACATGGGGAGATAGTTCCACCTTGTGATTACAGTGTCCACTCAACTAGGGACAATCCCAGAACTAGTGTCTCACAGAAGAGACACCTAAAAGTTCTCTGGTTGCATCATTATGTGGTTCCTAAGTGCCCAACATGACTAACTTCTTAGCTTCTATAGAATGTGCCTTTGCCTTGCATGGCATAGCATATATTCCCTAAAATCAGGCAAATACCCAGTCAGACACCATACAAACTGGTTACTACTATAATTTTGGATACACAGACAAAAGCGTCTCTTTTTAGCTATCACATGTCTTCCTTCACTCTAGGCCCTATCCAAGTTCAAGACACTCATTAGTAATATCATATCATCCACATTCAGTAATTGTATTATAATTATTCTGGGGGAGGCATTAATCTTAACTTCCTATCACCCTTCACCAATAAAATGGCAGAATTCTTAACCAATCAAGGTATCCTCCAATTAATTACTGAACCCACTTAACCCAATCTGTAATCTATAACCATTCCCTACTTGACCTGCTTATCACCAATTCTTTCACCAAGCCTTAATGGCCACTAGACCACCTCCTTCAAAATTGACTTTATTTTTTTAAAAAATTCATAAAAATACTACCTTCAGATCAAAATCTATTGCCAACCCTTTAAAACTAAATAGACATCTATCATAGACTGGTCTAGAATACTCTCTTTTCAGTATTTCAACAATGCATATGTAAGACTTAAATAATATATGTTCCATCTCCAACAGAACTTCTTTTTCACCAAAAGACTTCTTAATGATATCAAAAACAACTGGTTGACCTCAGAACTTAAATATCTTCTAGAGTTACAAGATAAATCATGGTATAAATGGAAAATCAACCCCACCCTAGAACCCTCACAACCATTTTACCATCCTATATAACATTTTTTTAAAAAGTTGTAAAGAATACAATTCCAGCTACATTAATGTGAAGCAGATCTGTCTTCAAGGAAGTCCCCAAACTATCTGCATGCATTTATAGCACCCCATCCTACTACCCTACATTGCTCACAGAGACAACTCTCGCCTTCTGTATTGCTTAAAGAATTTAGTGCACTGCTATAGTTCTCATCCACTCCTGTATACCTCTGCAGCATTATCCCATCATTTAACCCTCTTCTACTTTAAAATAATTACAGAAAAAGATGTTGATCTTCTTCTAAATTAAATTTCCATAGATACTACCCCAAGTTTTAATTTCTACATCCCTGGTTCTATTACATCTGCAAATATTTCCTTAGAACCCCACATTTCCATACTGTAATCTCTGTCTAACTAATAGTATAATGTCTCATCTGGAAAGCAGCCATATTCAAATCTCTACCAAAACAACCAAACCCCAAAACTATCACTCACATCTATTCCATATCTATTCTTTCAAGTCTTGGAAAAATTTTAGAAAACCTCATATATCTTTAGCTTTCTGAATATAGTCAAAATATAACCTCTTCCACCAGTAATGACATGCTTCACATTCATCGCTCTTATATAAATCTACAATTACAGTAGCAAATAGAGAAACTCCCCAAAGCAGTGCACATTGGTTTTGCACAAACAGTAAATTTGACAAGTTGATATTGACAAACTGAATTGCGATCAACTGGTCTTTGAGGTACAGCAAGGCTGACTCATAAAAGTAGATTTACCAGTAGTGGCTATCCCAGCTCTGGGTTAACATGTAGCGTATACATCTGCTGTTGACTTTGTAACACAGATGTCTCTGCCTCAAATGAGATAATGTGACAGCACTAGGCAAGTGTTTGGTGCTTTACAACAGAAATAAATGCTCAGAGATGCTCAGATTCAATAACAGAGGCTGTCAATATTGACTTATAGAGTATACTGCTTCTGTCACCCTTTCATATAGGTTTAGGAAAGAACAATCTTTTTTTTTCTTTCTATTTAATTATGAAATCATTTTGGTGCCCTGCAGCTTGTTGACTTTCAGCTCCCTGTACTTGATTGGCCCATTCATATCTAATGGCGAAAGAGCTGTTCCCTGACCAGTCATTCCACTTGAAGCAAGAGACAATCTTGGAGTCATCATCCCAACAACCATTAGGGGAATTTTGAAGCATTCCTTTGTCCCATGGTCCCATACTCTGATGGTGACATGAGATCTGCATCACTGGCGAAGGACTGTTTATGCCCCTGATACCGAAGAGTACCCACTCCCTGCCATGCATCTGCAAGGCCTACTGACCTGCCCTGGGCAGAAGCACCCTCTCCCCACCAGGTCTGTTCTCTGGATAGCTGCCCACTCCACTCCCCTGGCATACCAGGTCACTCCTTGGGATATGCCATCCCAAACCTCCCTCCCAGACATGCACACAAATGTAAGGCATGTACCTCTCAGTCACTTTCTTCCATCTTTTCTAAATTTTAGAACCATTAATTGATCTCAAGTCATGTGGGTCAACATCAGGGCTTTATTTCTCTGTACCACAGAACTGGGGATAAGAGGAATCTTGATTTCAACATAATAATTTCAAAAGTCAGGCAGTCCATCCCCTTAAAAGACAATGCTAGTATATAATATTGTATTCTAATAAGTTTACTCCAAGGGAGTTGGAGAATAGATGAGCTGTCTGGCAAAACAAATTTTGATCCATTTATAGGGGGTAAATGGTGAGGGGATCCACTATATGTGAGAACACATCTTTCACCAAAAGGATAATTTTAACTGACCCATTTCAGAAGATCAGATAATACTTTATTCCTCAATGACTTGAAACAAAAAGACTGCAACCTCTGAAAGAGGTAAGTAACAATATGACATGTCTGCAGAAATAAAGTACTGCTTAAAAGAGCAGTACACGTGGGTATAACTGATGGAGCCTGTAGATAGACCAGTTTCCATGAAGAAAATGTACTTGGAATGTCTAACAGTCCTGCTCAGATGGTATCTCTAGGAAAGTGCATGTCAGAAATGTCCAACACATCTCCAGCTCTAGTGAGAACTGCTAGAATGTTATACTTAATGCATAACTGGCTGGACTTTTACTGTACCCAAGAGCATTGCTTCCTGTACCACCGATTCATACATCATCAAATTTACACCTTGCAATATGCCCCTAATCAGAGTCACTGCTCTGTCATTTGATCCTTAAAAGAAAGCCAATCTAAGGCTAAACTTTGAGGCTTTCTGAAATAATCAACATCAATAGAACAGCTTAGAGGGACAGGTATATATTGCAGAAGATACCACTACTTTGGAACAGACTCCCCATCCATATTAAACAAAGTTCATCCCTGTTCATATTTAAGCACAAGTTGCATCTATGGATGGGAAACAGAAAATTTACCCTAGGACTGCCCCCTTACTTCTAATGGACAGAGACAGCTCCTAAATGTTTTATTCCATGCATGGGTCCCCTGAAATGTCTATAGTATGATTCCATTTATTCTCTTTAGGGGTGATATATGATTAACAACCATAGGATGAATAAGGCCAATTTCTGTTCAAATGGGATAGGTTAATTCCAGCACAAAATAGGAAATTGGCTAAGCTTAAAATGACCCACAAGGGCAGCTACCCTAGTACTTACCTATGAGTGTATGAACCTATAAACAATGCAAAGATAGCACAAAGTATTTATTGTAAACTTTAGTTTCTTTGTGCAACAGTGTATTCACAACCTTCCAGCATGAGGGTTGGGAGGGTGGCTTAATGGCTAAGGTGTTTGTCTTACAAACACAAGGTGCAGGGTTTGAGTCTCACAAGAGATAATTGGCTAGGCTTAAAATGGCTCACAAGGGCAGTTAGCTTAGTACTAAACTATGAACCTATGAGTGTTTTCCAGGACCTTATGTTAAACGCCAATAAGGAAAGAGATTTCTGATTGATCATAAAGATACTCAGAATAATCTGTGCTGCCAGTGCCTACTGTATACTAGGAGTAGACAAGGAAAAAGTCTAATCTGGACACTGATTTATAAAAAGCCAGTTCATTTATTTCATTTTACATTTCTTAACCTGTAATTGCACAGGTCCAAGGACTTTATCAGGCACTACCCAGGCCATGAAGGCATAGAGCATACTTATGCTAAACAGTTATACAAGTAATAAGCAAATATAATACTTAGGTGTTAGCTGCAATTAATGCAATATACAAAAACAATTGAAGGTGATATGTAGATATAGTTCAGTAAATATATTATAAACAATAACATCATCTCTGCATGGGAGTATAGATATGGAAGTATGATAGATATCAGAGCAGAGATGAGACAGCTACCACATATATCTGTTGGTGTTGCCCAGTCTTAACATTGACAAGTATTTGTCATAGTACCTCAAACTGTGGTTTAGTAGAACTCAAAACCATGATAATTTCATTTTGCAGGAATATCTGGTAATCAGGAGCAGATGCCACTGGCACAAGGTATGTTACCTATAATTTAAATGTACGATTATATAAAGTAATAGTAGTTTATTCCCAGGTCTACAGGTATTGGTGAAAGGTCTTAATTAGTCTGGGCAATGTCTTTGGGTGTTTTCACAGGTGCTGTTATTAGGGTCCTCCATCGTGAATATTGGAACTAATTGTTCATCTGGAAGAGGTGCTGGCAGAACATTTTAGGTTTTTTGCTTTTTGTTTTCTTTTATTTTGTTTTTTACTTTGTGGTAGAGTTCATTACTTTTCTTCTCTGTTTGTACTGAGGTAATTGCTTATTTGCTAGTAGGTGCTAGCAGAATTATTTGGTTTTCTGTTTTTTTTTTTTTTTTTTTTTTTAGTAGAGATCTTCATTTTTCTGCTTCTGCTTGCACTAAGTTAACTATTTATTTGGCAGTAAGCTCTAGCAGTGTTTCCTGGTTTTCTGCCTTTTATAATTTAAAGCAGAGTTTTCTATCTTTCTGCTTCTGCCTGCACTGAGGTAGTTGCTTATCTGGTAGTAGGCGTAAGCAGTGTTTCCTGGCTTTCTGCCTTTTTTCTTTGTGGTAAAGTTTTCTAACTTTCTGTTTCTATTTGCACTAAGGTAACTGTTTATTTGATAATAAATGTTTGCACTATTTTCTGGATTTCTACCTTTTTTTTTTACTTGCAGTAAATTTTTCTAGCTTTATGCTTCTACGTGCACTAAGGAAATTGTTTATCTGGTAGTAAGAGCCAGGACTGTTCCCTGGGTTTGTTTTATTTTGTTTTGTTTTAACTTCTTGGAGGGTTGTTAATGTTATTGGGACAGTGGATGCTCCCATCCAATTAAATAGGAGCTTGTACTGTTTAAAATCTCTTACCTGGTGAGTGGACATGAGCACAAATTTGGGACCCATGTTTTTAAGTGAGGGCAAACAGCTGGTGTTTCTTTTCATGACTATTTTCTGTCTTACCTCCCATCCATTTAAAGACAGTGGGGCGACAGTTGTTTGTTTTATTTTGTTTTATTTTTAACTTCCTGGAGGGTTGATGTTATTAGGGCTGTGGATGCATCCAGCCAATCAGACAGGAGCCCATACTGCTTAAAATTTCTCATTTGGGAAGAGTGGGTGCTACTGTCTTTGTGACGTGTGATTCTGTGATTGAGTGAGAAAAGGGGTACGTAGGTCTTAAGCTTTAAACTTGTTACACTTAATTTTACAAGGAACTTGTTCATTCTAGATTTATGAAGAAAAATATCCCTAGGTGGCAGATTATGAGGGCTTCTAGGATGAACCCTTTTCAATAGTGAATATAGAAATGAAGTTCTTAATATAATTTCCTTGTTTCTGTTAAGAGGATATGAGCATGAATCTTTGTGCAAGGTAGCTGAAGAAGTTAGCAGTAAAAGAGATATTTTATTTAAACAATATTGAAAGATAGTTATAGTACAGATTTAAGACATTCCCCGGGATTCATGAAGCTCGGCGCAAGGCCGGCATTAGGCTTGCGCTGACCGTGTGACATGAAGATGGTGCAGTAGTGCCAAATGCATATTAATGAAGGCATGCTGCCACCACAGCCACATGCATAGGAAAAGA
This sequence comes from Protopterus annectens, assembly GCF_019279795.1. Classification (NCBI taxonomy): domain Eukaryota; kingdom Metazoa; phylum Chordata; order Ceratodontiformes; family Protopteridae; genus Protopterus; species Protopterus annectens. The sequence continues at coordinate 384,062,968 of NC_056729.1, forward strand.
GCACGAGTGCATAGGGTGTGTCGAAGTGCCCCACGGAGGCGTGGAAATGTCAGCTGTCGACGTGCAACCTAAAATGCTTGCATATAACAATTTGCAAGCAATAGTAATCACATCTGTCAGTGTCTGTGGATACTGAAACATATGCAAAGCATGCAAGACAGTTCCTGTGAACACAAAATGAAGAAGCAAACACAAATGCATGGTAGGGAATAACGGGTCCCTATCCCTCGAACAAATGACACTGAAAACTGTGTGTCCGTAGTCCAATGCAGTGTAAATAGTTATACCAAGTGGAAGTGAAATGCATCATATGTTAGCGCGCCGCCAATAGGTACATCCAGCCCAATGGTCAGGGTCACCAGCTGACCCATATTGTGAGGGAGAGTACACAGCTGGGCAGATGTGTCCATAACAAAAAACACGATAAATGTAAATATCTAGCGACCGTATGACAGAATTATATCCCACAATGCATGTAATAGTCACATACAATAGGCATGTCCGTATTTAACATACCATATCTGACAGGAAATAGAATAAGCATATAAACGAAACAGAAGGAGCATATAAACTGCTACAACAATAAGGCAACATGTAGGCTGAAAGGAACAGTATTATCCATAGCGTTGACTGTGGGTACGTGTTGTCCATTACAATCAGATATGTGTCCGGAATATATCCCATCCTGGACATAGGAAAAGGTGGCATCCTACCAATAATTAGAACAGTAAGCCAAAATCCGCAAATCTGCGGTCCAAGCCGTACTTGTCAAGATGTGTCACAGTTGAACAGGTATTACCCGGGTATACCGACCATGTCATGAAAGTTAAGTATGGGCATGTACCTATGTGCGTGAGGTATAGCATGTGGAAGGTGAAACATGCCAGGGTAGTCCACACAACCATACAGGTACCTGACATATGTAGGGTATGCAATGTGTTACCTTGACCGTGCCATGGGCCATCAACCAAAGCAGTGATGGATGGAGTGTCAGGAATATGTGTGTGGGGGGGATGGGTAATGGTATAATCCTCAAAGGTGAGACTGTGTCGTATGCAGAATAGCTGAACTGGAGGTGTATGAGGGAGCAGCAGGTGAAGCAGAAATAAACACAAACAACATGTATACACATCTGCAATACAAACAGACAGGCCATACTGTAGAACACAATCCCACAAACATATGAATATTAAAATGTACGATACAAATGTACAGAAATGTCACCGGCACATACCCACAGATTGGTCCTGATGGAACTGGCCATATCAAATGCAACACACCTGGATGCATAATGGACAGCATCCCCTCCACAGCACACAACCTGCCCCCATACCTGAACGTCCACCAAATCCAGCCATACTTGGCCTACTAGTTTGGCGCAGCCACATCTACACATAGCGACCACTACGCATATGTAGTAGGTAGTGTAACCCTAGGCAGTTTCAGGATTGCAAACTATGTATCCCTTGCATGTAAAACCCCCAGCACATTTTCATAACGCCAGAAGAATGGTCAGTATCAGTCTTGTTAAATTTTTGGATATCCCGCATGGGATAAGTAACCTGTGTAAACATTAGAATGGGTATCAAGACATGATGTCCAGTCCTGTAGACATCTGGACACAAGTTGGAATGTGCAGTAGTGGTGCACAAGACTGTCCAGCCCTAGATGGTCATGCAGGACCTACTACCCAGGATCAAACACCTGCCCGTGACGCACGTGTCCCGACATGAATAAGTGACAGAATATATTGCACACATTCACATAGTGGCACATGGAAAAAGGGTGATGAAGGCACTGATGTAAACAGGATACCCCCTGATCCACTGTGTGAGGGACAATTACTATGTGGGTAGGTGTGACCTGACCAACAATGATACAATGCCAAATGTCCTGTGACTGTAGGAAATAACTATGTACCATACTGCATGTAACAGTTGCCTAAAGCGGTCACGTCAGGATAGAAAAAACGTAATTTGTACAAGAAACAAGTTAACAACTAAAGTGCTAAAGGTATAGGCTCACAGCTAGGAAACTAATGAATGTTCTAAACCTGCACTGACCATGGGTATGTGTTGGCCTAAACAATCTGGTGTCCCCAGAATATATCCCAACCTGTACATATGACAATGTCAACCCCACCAATGGTCAGAGCATTCGCACAATAACTGGCCAGCCTCTTAACCAATCACAAAGCCAGTGACCTTTGGAGGAAAGGTGTTGAATGAGAATGACTACTTACAACAATGAAGAGTAATAGACTCATTTAACTGCAGAAAATTAGTAGTATTACGAATCTGTCAACATGTTCCAATTTAATAGTACTAATATGGCAGAAGTGTCTGTGATTGTCCCTGAGTTGTCATAGCCTTGTCCCTGTCACTGTAGAAATGAGTCCCCGAGTATCACAGAGGTCCGTACACATATGTACACCAACCAACTGTCACATCTGTTGACAGGACTATTGCATACCTGTAGTGAATTTATAACTGATGTCCAGAATAATATTCATTGTATCTATAAATGAATGAAATAGTCAAATGGGAAGGGGAAACATGTGGAAACTGCCCCCACCCTGCATTATGCAGTGGAACAACTCCCAGCCCTAAATTATGTAGCGCCGACCTAATGCGGTCAGAGGTACCCAAACACCTGCATTTGTAAACACAAGTAGAATGTAAAAATCTGGACTAACTCTGTCCATGTGCTACGTCTGATATTTGAACAGTGCCAGGGCAGTTGTCGGACGAGCCTAAACCTGGACCAGCACATGAACACCCTAACAATCAAACACGTCTATGTGCGAGGACTATAAGCGTAGGAGTTCTAAATATCCATGGAGTGAGTAGACATGCAGCACAAGTCCAGAGCAGTAGGAAACAAGGAATGTCATAAGTGTAGTACTGCGGTTTTCCCAGCAGGAGAATGGATGCCTGCTGTGCAAAGGAAGCGTTGAGGCGTATGTCAGAGTAGCTATGAACCATGGGAATACATATAAATGAGGCAGAACAACAATAGTGTAGTGGTTAGAGCATCCGCCTAACGTAAAGGCATTCCCGGTTCAAGTACGACTATAGCACATATTAATTGTGTAATGAATGCCTCTGTGCTGTAAAGCCAACATTTATACATGTAAAGGTGACCGTGTGTCTCGCATGGGGCCGTTAACTGGATTCCATCAATCAAAGTGGTACTTTCATAAGGAATAAGGGACATGTAATCCCAAAGAAGTGCCAGTGAACATATGTAACTCAGAATAAGTAGATGCAAGTGCACCTATGCGGGTGTACGCAGCTTTTAGCATAGCAAATGTATGTTGTCTTGTACAGCTCTAACTTTTATATAGATAGATAGATAGATAGATAGATAGATAGATAGATAGATAGATAGATAGATAGATGTGTGTATAGATAAATAGCCACAGACATAACAGAAATATGCAATTATATATCTATATATATATATATATATATATATATATATATATATATATATATATATATATCTACACACACATATATATATATATATATATATATATATATATGTAAGGAACGACGAACGATGAAAGCAAACATAACGGTTGTGAAGGGAATCTAGAGCAAGTAAGGAATTATAAAGTGCTCGCAGCGTATGTCAGATAAAGCTGCACAAGTGTGAGTAGAGCACCGCTATTCACACCATAGGCATGGTTATACCAGTGGCCATAACATCGCTGAAGTGCTACGTCAACATTGTAAACAGACGGAATGTAGTACATGTTGCGACCACCTACACTTGTAGCCCGCAAATCGTTTGTAATCCATAACACCAGGAAAGGCACGTATGTGCAAATATGAATGGATGGTGAGCCTGTGAATACACGAGGCGGTACAAAATGTGTGTAGGGCCCCAACGCTCTGGAGAGGGCAATGTGTAAAGGTGTGTCATGGCTGTGATAACAGGTGTATAATGGCTGGTATGCATGGAAACTCAACACGGGTGTGCTGGAGAAACTATGGATATGCGATTATGGACACAGGAGTGCTAGGATATGTTGCGCCGGTTGCAATGGAGCAGCCCGTGGAGGTCAGCTAGTATGTAGGTGCGATTCCCAGATAGAGCGTCGTCTGCGTGGAGACATGCGTGAATGGGCGTATCATTGTCGGACATTGTGCATCAGGGCTGGCAGCCTGGCACGTAAAACCTAAACACCACCCATGAGCAGAACGGAGTTCTGCTGTGACAACCCCAAACCAGGAAAAGCAGAAAGACACAACTACATGCAGACATCAATATGTTGACGTACAATCTCAGTAACACAAACACTCATTCTATTAACATTAATAATATGAATGTGGACAGAAACAAACACAGTAGCAGGAATAACAGGCTGCGCATACGAGTAATAGGTTGAATGACACTATCACATCACACTTATCAGCGGCACCCCAGACATGAAAAGCGTGCGACATCTGTCCGCTTCATAAGATGCAGTATACTGATCACAAGTTCACCGGAGTGAAGTGTCGGTGTCATAATGACTGAGGCAATAGTATGCTGTTGAAGCAGAGATAAAACCCAATACACAGGTGTAAGTGTCTATGTCCGGGAAATGTATAGGTTAACGGACGTATATATATATATATATATATATATATATATATATATATATATATATATATATATATATTTATATACACATATACATTTATACAGATATATATATATACACACAAAGATATACTACAGATATATATAGATAGATATATATACACAAACAACAGGTATTGATATATACATATACACACAAAACAGATATGTCATTGTAGATATACACATGTACATAACTAGGTTACTTTACAGCAATTAGGGGTAACATATATACAGCCCGGGCATATGTGACTGGGAGGTCCAGTAAATAAACGTTGTACCCCCCACACCGCCCAACTAGGCCGGTCAGAAATACAGACAGGCAATAAAGATTACTACACTGCTGCTGTCCAAAACACCAGCAGGAAAGTAGCAGTGGGAGAGATCTGCAAGGTCTACACTTTAAACATGGATAACGGTGTCCCTTGCGGGACCCCAAAAATTCATTGTATGTGTCAACCTGGTGTCATCGATGCAAGCAGGATGTAGGTCTGCATGGAACAGTAGGTTGTGTAAGTGTGATAATACATGGGTTGACAAAACATACGACATGTGTCCCGAGATGGGGAGAGTGAGCAATATGTAGGGGTGTGCTCCCCAGCTGTGTGCACAGTAAGTATATGTCATGAGTGCTGTAGAGGGGTGCCAGGTAGGTGGACCATGGGTATGCAATAATGGGCTTAAGTGTGCAGGTGCTGGTTGGCAGAGATGTAGGAGGCCTGCCCAGTGGAAGTCATTAATATTCCTATGTGGGCATAGCAGATGCCTATACATCCCAAACCTGAAGAGCATATCTACCGGATATACTGTAAACCATCGGGGGAAAACATAGAGACCAAATCAGTGCTGTGTACCCGATTAGCATGGATGTCCATAGTTATGAATCAGAATGTAACAAAGTCCAAATAAACACTTCCAGAACTAGTGATATTAGGTGGACAGGTGGCGGAATACAGGTAATGACAGATGACATGTACGAGTCATAAACAGCATGTACCTCGACAAACGTGAATGAATACATATGCTCTGTGACTGTCAATGTGTCTGGTTAAGAGAACCAATCATCTAAATGTGTCCCACAGGGTGTTATGCAGTGTTCCTGATATAGTGTTCATTCTCCCCCATTGGTATGTGAGGTCTGCTAGTGACGGAAAGTGCATAATTTGATGACCACCTCAGGTAGATGATAGCATAATAGATGGTTCCACATCCATACGCCTGTGAGTGACACACCCGTCTGGGCAGTTGAGCCCTGCAAAATGAATGTTATGGCACATGGCCTGTGAGTTCAGGAAAGGAGGCCATATATTGTGTGTAGTGGTGTCAGAAATTAATTTGTTGTATCAGAAACAGCTACGTGTAATAAGAAACAGTATTAGCAATTATAATGCTACAAGAATAACCTTAATGTATGCAAACCGTGGAAGTAGTCAGTTTACAACTGGCTGTGGGTATGTGTTGCCTTGACACATGTGATAGCTCTACATATAGGATCTATAGGGCCACCACCATTCTGAATGGCCAAAGTGGGACCTGCTCTGTAGAAATGTCAGACGTACCAGGGCAGAACATACCTACAGCCATGCATAGTACAGCAATATACATATCTGCACAAATCAAAGCGTAGTCTAGCAGCTGTAAAGTTGCTTATGCTACTACATATAACATATCGACGTGTCAGGTATACAAGACCTGTAACAAGCAACCACTACAGACACGTAGAATATGAGAATGTCTCCTAATCAGGACAGTTGCAATGGCTAGACTATCATCACATGACATATGCCTAATGAGGGACTGTCACATGCAAAGTGGGGAAGGTGTCATTCCTACAGTCTCCTGTCGTGTAATCTGAAAGGTGGAAAATGTACAGTAGGTATGCGGTAGCATGACTCGCTGGACAGCTGCATTAACAAAATCATATTCACATGTCAACATTGCAGAGTATCGGTTCCCATGTATCAGGCAGATGGGAGCAGATCATATGAGGAACACGCATATAATATGATTACGTCACTGGACAGGCCACCCGAGTCCGTACAGTCAAACGGCTGCCATCGCCAAATGGTTAGACATACCCGATACTGTAGTCATGTAGTCCGATGTAATATGCATCACAAGGGATCGCACACACCCAGCATGAGTGACAAATGTAAGCAGAAATGTTGGTGAGCGAGCGGCTGTAAGCGTGTTTGTCTACCAGTTTGCCAGTAGTGCACTGTCATAGAAATGTGGAGTCTAAACGGGTAAAAGGTGCTGTAACCAGAGATCAGCAGTGCTTAACACTGTGCAAACCCACGCACAACTTTTCCCACCTCCTGGAATGTGCCTTACCCAGTCCATATCCAAAGGCGCCAGATTGTCCACAAACAAAGAACCACCCTATTCACGTGTTGGTAGCAGTACCCTGCACACAGCACATAGCTCATGTGAATTAACAATAGACCATGGCATATATACAGACAATAGACCACACACACACCATGCAGTGCAGTCATCCAACAGTATAGCAATGTACTGGCAGATATGTCCGGACCAGTGGTGTATGCATGCCTGGTCGTCCTGTGTGTCAGTGTGTGAGCATGCCCAGTATGACTGTTATGCATGTTGTCGACCGACATTACCATCATACCGTCATGTGTGTGAGCATGCCAAGTATGGACAACTGTATCGCATGTGTCACATGTCCAGATAGTCAGTACTGTGTTGCCAACCCATCTGTTATACACAGACAGGTGTCATACTGTGTCTGCAGGGTAGCTAATGGTCATGTGGCATTGACAGTTGCTACATGTCTGCATAGTGTGGGGGGACATCCAGCCGCATCCGCAGTCCTACACAGCACCGTGGGTGGCACACATGACTCTCAAATGTGCAGGTTGGACGGGGGCACAGCTGACAATTGTACACATCTGCCGCTACTGTACTGGTATGCCAGGCTCTCAGTGTCAATGTGTGGACCTACCTAAATTGCCGGTTGGAGGGATACCAGTGTACGTCAGATCCCAGCGTGAAATACCAGCACAGTGGTGTTGGATGTCCTAGCTTTCACAACCTACATCAAACTGCCTGGCCTGCTGTAGTCTGTGTCTTTGGGGGTTGGGGTCATTCATTGGGCATATCCATAGGCCATTGTATATAATTTGTCTGTAGTGGTCCACACCTGTCCAGCTGCATGGAACGTGTTTGGGCTGTATGGACACACATGATGTTCATCCCATAATCTGCATGGGTTAGGACACCCTGTGTACTACTGGCTACCATTATGACCCCCGTATGTGCTACAGATGTCATGGTGCCACTATGGACGTGTACTGTCTGCTGCCCTAACAGTCAGCCACCAAAGTCTCTTGTATGCTCACATACATACCATAGCAATGGGTAAATACACATTCTAATACAACTGCCAATTTTTAGGTCGATAGAAGTGCCCTGGGGGTGTTCTGGACCTGAGGACGGTGCTGAAGGGCTGCCTATGTTGGATGCACACAGTGCACCTCCTATACATGGCCGAGCACAGGTAGTGTCATGTTTGGCATCCATTGTACTGTGTGCGGGACAGAGAGGGGACATCCGTGCGTACCTACTGTGTCAGTGCATAAGCCTTGTGTTGCCTCTTTACCAAGGGCAGGTCATAATGTGCAGGGCCTTTCGCTGACTGGGCCCTGCTCAGGTAGTTCCTTCGCCAAGTCACACTGTGCCTGTACAGGCCTTGGCAGTGGTGTTGGGTCGTGTGGCCCTGCACCATGCTGTTCCTGCAGCAACCATTACTGCAGGATCAGAATGTGTAGCATAGTAAATACCATAACAAATTGTGTGCATGTAGCTAGTGAATACTGCAGGGCTCCACTGGAAGTGTCCGGATACCAGCACCGTGAACTTAGCATCCCAAACACATGCTCAATTACATATCCTGCCTGTGCATCCACCTCATTATGGTGTGAGTGTTTAGGTGTGTGTGCATTGCTGCTGGGTGTCATCAGCCACGACACCAGCGGTTACCCAGCATCTCCCACTAGGACACTGTAGGGGATGTCCATACTGGCAAAGGTGTGGTACAGCTGTGTTAGAAGCCATATATCGGAATCATCATAGCTTCCAGGGCAGACAGCACACACATTCAATGTAATGCCCTGGCCATCACATATGGCCTAGCTGTTGGAGGGTATGCCCCTGCAGTGACTGTAGGCCCTACCCCACTCACCGGGTGGTGCTTTGATGTATATGTGTGTGCAGGCTATAGCACCCAGTACCCCAGGGTAGTCATCCATGTGGTTGAAGAGATGCATATTGTTGGTCTACTAATGACGTGTGTTGAGGACATGTACGTGCTCACTAGCATGTGTTGACATGGCGTCTGTGAACTGGCGCAATACTCTGGATGCAGATGCCTGTGAGATCCCCATGATATCCCCAGTTGTGCTGTGTGAGGTACCTGTGGCTAGTATACCCAGGCCAACACATACCGTGGTATCCAATGTGATGGGTTTCCCTCGGCCTGTTTGATGTGTCAGGTGTGGCAGGCACAGGTCAACAAGCTGCTGTAGGAAGTCTCTGTCCACCCCACACTGCTCCACCATCCCCAGCTCATGTAGCCCCTGGTAAGTCACCCTGGGTCTATAAAGTCTTATGTCACCCCAGTAAGGGATGTTCAGCAGCATACAGATCCTCACTGCCCTCAGCCTCCTGCACATGTTGGTCTATGTTGCCTGCTGCAGCCCTTCTCATTTGGTTGGATTGTGTCGTGAAATGTCCCCGCAGGTATACACCAGTGGTGTAGAGTGCGGAAGAAACCTGTGTGTATGATGCTTGCTCACATTATCGTACTGTTCAGGTTTGGGCTGGCCATGTCATCTGCTGATTGTGCTGATCATCACCTGTTTGTGCAGCCTGTACACCCTGACAACCCCACCACTGCTGTTGTCCCTCCCAATGTCACCAGGCAAGTATAGACACACCCCTTGCTTAGGCATTCTAAGGCAGGAGTACTCCCGAGGCACAGTTCTGCAATGTACGTACAGTATGCCTGACCCCCCTCCCATGCTGTCAACTAGATTCGAGCCCTGCACCCGGCTAACCACACACATACACTCCAGGTATCTGCATCACACCCTGGGGATAAATGGGATACACTATTGTCAACCTCATCTGCATAGTATAGTCTTCTAATGAATAGTTATATGACCCATACCGAACCTCCAAATTAATAACCACTGCTTAGTGTTGCTCAGATCCGTACACAACTGGTAACAAGTGCCTTACTATCATCATATTCGATGTGCCATGGTCTTCCCAGCAACAAAATAACTGGTGTCTACACGACTACAACCCAGGACCCTGCACACAACAGACGATGTGCATTACCACTATGCCATGGCAGATATACATACATCCCAGCTTATCACGTACAGATCATCCGGTACATACATTCAATAGTGCTGATGTCCCCAGACATATATGTTTATATCTATGTCTATCTCTCTATATCCACATATAGCATATATATTATTTGTATACATATATACATAGATATACATACACACATATACATGTACACACATATGTAAATATTGCATTTATATCACAACAGCGGTCCACATGACAGCAAAGCATTCTTCAGGCATGAAAAGGAAACTACATGTGCCACCTGCATCGTATAGTGTTGTTACTATCAAGGCATGTGTGTTCTGTTGCATCACACGGGTCAGACTGTATTAAGGGTAAGTGTAGGGCTGCTGACATTTACTCACCAGACCTGTTAGTGAATGTATGTGTTGACAACCCAGTGTCTTGGCAGAATATGCGGGCTGTGGACACTATATAGGTCAGCAACAAAACACACTAAACACATCCCGCAGCTAGCCACCCACAGATATCACATAGGGTATAACTGCCAAACACACACACCTGCCATGCTGTGGAATAGAGCACCTACCTGTCTAGTCTACCACACTACAGCATTATGCACTAACAGAACGTGCTACCGAGTTTCAACATCACCGCACTCCCAGAGGCATACTTCTAGGTGGATGACATCATCTGCAAAGGCAAAGATGCCAATAGGGAATGTATGGAGAGGGAGCTGTCTAAAAGCATTACTCTGTCCCCAGGCAGCTGGAAACACACACACACACACACACACTTCACAGGACCGGGAGTCGAACATGCACCTAACTACCTTATCACACTACAGCATTACGCAGTTACAGAACATGCTACCAAGATTACTGGAACACAGCACTCCCAGAGGCATACGTCTAGGTGGATGACATCATCAGCAAAGGCAAAGACGCCGATAGGGAATGTATGGAGAGTGAGCCATTTAAAAGCATTACTCTGTCCCCAGGCAGCTGGAAACACACACACACTTGGCAGGGCCAGGAGTCGAACATACACCTAACTACCATATCCTACTACAGCATTGCGCAATTACAGAACGTGCTACCAAGATTACTCGAACACAGCACTCCCAGAGGCATACTTCTAGGTGGATGACATCATCAGCAAAGGCAAAGACACCGATAGGGAATGTATGGAGAGTGAGTCCCCAGGCAGCTGGAAACACACACACACACACACACACACACACTTGACAGGGCTGGGAGTTGAACATACACCTAACTACCTTATCACACTACAGCATTATGCAGTTACAGAAAGCGCTACCAAGATTACTGGAACACAGCACTCCCAGAGGCATACGTCTAGGTGGATGACATCATCAGCAAAGGCAAAGACGCCGATAGGAAATGTATGGAGAGTGAGCTGTCTAAAAGTATTACTCTGCTCCCAGGCAGCTGGAAACACACACACACTTGGCAGGGCCAGGAGTCAAACATACACCTAACTACCTTATCACACTACAGCATTACGCAGTTACAGAACGCTACCAAGATTACTGGAATACAGCACTCCCAGAGGCATACTTCTAGGTGGATGACATCATCAGCAAAGGCAAAGACGCCGATAGCGAATGTATGGAGAGTGAGCCATCTAAAAGCATTACTCTGTTCCCAGGCAGATGGAAACACACACACACACACACACACACACACACACACACACACACACTTGGCAGGGCTGGGAGTCGAACATACACCTAATTACCTTATCACACTACAGCATTACACAGTTACAGAATGCGCTACTGAGATTACTGGAACACAGCACTCCCAGAGGCATACTTCTAGGTGGATGACATCATCAGCAAAGGCAAAGATGCCGATAGGGAATGTATGGAGTGTGAGCCATCTAAAAGCATTACTCTCTCCCCAGGTAGCTGGAAACACACACACACACACACTTAGCAGGGCCGGGAGTCGAACATACACCTAACTACCTTATCACACTACAGCATTATGCAGTTACAGAATGCACTACTGAGATTACTGGAACACAGCACTCCCACAGGCATACTTCTAGGTGGATGACATCATCAGCAAAGGCAAAGACGCCGATTGGGAATGTATGGAGAGTGAGCCGTGTAAAAGCATTACTTTGTCCCCAGGCAGCTGGAAACACACACACACACACACACACACACACACACACTTGGCAGGGCCAGGAGTCGAACATACACCTAACTACCTTATCACACTACAGCATTACACAGTTACAGAATGCGCTACCGAGATTACTGGAACACAGTACTCCCAGAGGCATATTTCTAGGTGGATGACATCATCAGCAAAGACAAAGACGCCGATAGGGAATGTATGGAGAGGGAGCAGTCTAAAAGCATATTACTGTCCCAAGGTAGACGTAGACAAACACATGGCAGTGGTGTGAGCGGGACAACTGCCTATCTACGGAGCACTATTACAACACTACATGGATACGAGACGTGCCACAGACAGTACATCCTTCAAGACAGTTCCAGTGTGTTCAATGTAGGAATCCATCCTGACGTAGGATATGGACATCTGTTGCCTGGATGACCACTATTGCTATACAGGATTTCAATGGTCATGCCCATACACAGAGGCACATAACCGACACAAGGTGTCACTGTGCATGCTCACACACTTAGTAGCACACATCTGTTTGGAATGTACTGTGTCCATCTACACAATGGCGTACTGGGCATGCTCACACACTTAGTAGTAGTGAAGGGCTGTCTTGTATGCACACGGATTCTAAACACGGAAGGGCACATTGTGTCGATAGTGAACATTGTTAGCAAGAACGTTGCACTACACAAATCTGACACCGGTCATCAGTGCTAGCTGTGTAGCGTTTGTGATCACAGCTGACAATCCAGATCCAACAATGGGGAATACAGACATCTCTGCAGTGAGGAACACCTGGCATATGGCACAGTTGTGCACAATAGCACTACCACCGTATACCTCAGATACAGACATGTAGTTCATAAGACCATGGCGGACCGCTCCAGGTGTTACTGCCCCCAAGTACATGAAGGCCCCTCACATGTACTGACCAGTACGCACTCAAGAGTCATCTCAGATGTCTCAGGTGTGGATCACAGTAGTAAATGCCACAGTCTACTATGTAGCCCTCGGACATCACCATGTCCTTGGACCAGCAACACACATCCATACATTACCACACCACCATGTTACTCATGACCAGTGGACTGTACATGGGTCTACAGCAACTGTGCAGACTACACATTTACTGACAGGGTTCCATCATGTGGTATGCAATGCAATGATACCACAGTTCATAACCAGGTTGGCTCTACACATAACAGGGGCCCTGGGTCTTACACATCTGTAACAGATGACTGTCGCTGTACACCAGAAAACACTCATGTTTGGATATGACATACATGTAATCTCAGTGGATATGTAAATGGGCCACACATACACAATGCATATGTACATAGCAAAGCTTTTGCCGTCCTCTGTGCAGACAAGTGGCTGCAGCAATCACACGCATGCACATGGAAGGTAGGTCCATGGCTGTTGAATGCTAACAGTACATAAGGTAGCAATGTTGACTGAGGTAACATTCCCTCTGTAACAGTTACCCATGACAACCAACATATCATACAACAGTCCATGTGTCATGTATGTCATCACACATGTCCACCAATTGCAATGCATACAAACAATGGCTACATGACAGGAATGTAGGACCAACACACATGTATATGTAGTGGTGTGCATGCAGCTACCATGCATGTGCAGTAGCTGATGTATGTCGTTCATCTGTGTCTAACTACAACATGCAGTTGCAATGCAGCCCCATCATTGACACCTGTATATGGTGAAATACTGACAGTATGGTAGGATGTACATCAGGTATGGATGGATGTCTACATACAACCTACACAGCGGTCAGGGTGTTACTGACTGTACATCACTTGACACCTGTAACACGTCCTCCTGTGTGCATATAGCAGCACAATTGCCAAAGGTAGCATTGGTACACATAATGCGGCCAATACAGCTGCATGTCTGTCAGACGTATCATCATATAGCAGGTGTATGATTCACAGTACTGCCATGTGTGTTTGCTTGTGTGACCATATATGCCATGTATGGTGGGGAATACATCCCAATTGTTACACACCCCTGTACACTGTTGTAGAGATCTGTACATACTGCAGTGTAGAAAGCAAGATGTAGGCAGGGGTGGTGTGTATATCACACACATGTCAGCTATCTGTATGTGAATGACATTTGTGGACTCCACAGTGTGTGTGTGTGTGTGTGTGTGTGTGTGTGTGTGTGTGTGTGTGTGTGTGTGTGTGTGTGTGTGTGTGTGTGTGTGTGTGTGTATATATGGCTGTCTGGTGCATGGAGTGAGGGTGTATGCTACCATACAGAACAGACAGAATCTCTAACCCCTCATGGTGATGCAGTCTACTAGCCTGTTGATGCCATTGGTCTCATCCTTACTGTCTACCTGTACATGTTCATTCTCTGTGTCATGTCATGTGGGTGCACAGTACTGTGAAGGTGATTACCACATAGGCATGGGTCCTCACCTCAACACTATTAAGTGTGCATGATAGTGTTGTTGACCCCATGAGTGTGGTCATGTTACTGTGTGTCTGTGTATGTCTGTGCGTGTTCTCATCCTGTAATGTGACAGTGTATTACTGCTACACAGTGAGGCCTCATGCTATCAACTGGCCTCTAATGTTGACATCAGCCAGACCGCTGTGTAAACCCCCCGCACCATGTCACCATACCTGTGATGTGACCTGGTATGGATGTCATGTCTCTAGCCACTTTAGCCTATTGAACAGCTCCCATGCTTCTGGATCAGTAGATGTGTGGATATCTGTGGAATGGTAGCCTTTCTAACAGTGAAGTTGAGGCTACGTATAGCATGCTGGTATTGCCATAGATGCCTGTGATTACTCCACATTTACACATGGGAAACTGCAAACACTGCTACTTATTGGCACATGCAAGTAGACCTTAAAGAGGGAAGTAGGGCATCATTACCAACATGCTGTTACTGTTGTTACCAAGACACAGACTGTGAACATACAACAATGCACTCTAGCTGCAAACACTGTAACGTAATGGCACATGCAATTAGACCTTAAGGAGGGAAGCAGGACATCATTACCAACATGCTGTTACTGTTGTTACCAAGACACATACTGTGAACATATAACAATGCATTCTAAACCTGTACTATATGGTATGTCTGGTGCGTGTCAACAGTACACAGCAAATGTAATATACACTACTCACTATTCTGTTCACCCTGTGCATCAGACCATATGAGCATGTCCCTGTACCAATGGTGTGGATGACAGGGATGCGGCACAGGCATCATCATATGCACAGGGTGATAATGTTTGCCAGGGGCATAGGCTACACCAGTGGATGACATCATGTGTGTGGGTTAGGGCCGGTGATCTGATTGGACATGTGTGGTCATTATGCATGTGGGTGTTGCGGTGCCCTACAGATGTTTCTGCTCTGTGCGTGTGTGTGCACATAGTTCTGCCATGTGTCCAGCCTACACAGGGGTATTATTGACAGCTCCAGATTGTACAGACCAGGATGTACAGCTCACTGTGTCCGGCTATGGCCACATGACCTGTGCCTGCTAGGGGTTGCACGGGCACTACCAGGCAGAGGTACAGATTGGCTACTGTCTGATGACACATGTCCACTGGAACCGTGTCCCTGCTGGGAATGTCCAAGGCCACGTCCACATGGCCTGCTGTGTCCTGGTGTGGACAGCACAGCACCAGCTGCACTGCTACTGCTACCGGCACTGTGGGAGTGGGCATGTGAGGTGGCTCATTCATGTTGACCTGCACCAGGTGGTGTAGCTGGCCTACGTCCACGAGGCCTACGCCTCACTCCTACCAAATGTTCCAGCACAGACAGCTCATGCTCGTGGATTGCCATGCCATGGTCAAGGATTCCAACCATGTCACCCAATCGCCTGTCCAGAACATCAGCGATCTGCTGTTGAGCATTTGCCAATGCCTGGATGTTGTTGTTTAAAGAATGGATAGCAGCCCTCTGAAGCCTCTGCCCTTCTGTGTTCTGCCATTCAGCACGTGCCTGTGCTGCCATTACAGTCTGGAACATGCATCTGGTGACACCAGCTGCTGCACTCTGTCCTGCAGGTGCATGTCTGCCAGAGGTCCTCCTACGAGCAGCACTGGCCACATGCCTGTGTAGCACATCTGCAGTCATTACACTGACACCATGGTGTGGAGACACACCTTCTGTAGCCACCACACATTCCTGTTCCGAGCTGACTGTCCTTCATCTATGGCCACTGGTGATGGGGTATGTGTTGGCATGAGTACTGTGTGCGGGGAAGAGGGGGACATAGCTGGGATGGCAACCATTGGCACAGATTCAGCCCCTAACAACCCTGTCTGTACCTCATGCATATGTTCATCACTGCTAGTATCTGTGGGGACACTAACATCAGATGGACCGCAGGAGGGTAACGCACCTACATCACCTGTGAATGCAAAGAAAGACTCTACATTACACACAGACACAGACACACACATTCACCATACATGTGATTTGACAGAAGGCATGCAGCATGCATGTGATACAGCAGACGGCATGCAGCTCAGACATTAATAGTGGTAGTTAGCATACCTCCCTGGGTTGCACACAACAGCAAGCAGGTGTCATATCAGAAGCCATGCAGTTCATACAATCATGGTAGTAAGCATGCATCCCTGTGATACACCATGTGGACCAGCACAGGTTAACAGTACACATGGCTGATGTGACCTTGACATTGACATGTAGTATGACATGTAATCTGCGGACGTGTGCACTGACATGCATACATGTCTGACACAATGGTGTCCTGACACATGTACAGCGGTGTAATGGGTATCACATTGCAGTGTTGTCTGTATGCCCTA
This sequence comes from Protopterus annectens, assembly GCF_019279795.1. Classification (NCBI taxonomy): domain Eukaryota; kingdom Metazoa; phylum Chordata; order Ceratodontiformes; family Protopteridae; genus Protopterus; species Protopterus annectens. The sequence goes on from NC_056729.1 coordinate 384,079,937, forward strand.
CAGATAGAAAGCACTTTTAGCAGATGTGCATGAGCATTGATGGGTAGTATGAGGTGTCTACATTGCTATACAGTGTGAAGTACAGACACTGCCATTGCATGGCATCATGAGGCACCTATATTGCTATACAGTGTGTAATACACACACAGTGCATAGCCATGACTGTGTGCAAACACATGACATAACTACTGTGGATTGTGACCCACATTGCTGAGGTGTATACACACTAAACCATGCTGTGTCATGTGACAGGTCACTGGAAGACCTATGGATGACACCCCTGCACAACTACTAACATGTTTTAGCTGCATGGCAACCGTGTCCACACATGGCAGACTTGTCAATACACCATATCCCACATGACAGTTATGTACCACACACACGAGGTGCACAGCTGACAGTGATGTCCAATAGCAGCAAGGGAAATGTATGGTATCTCTGGCCTGATGTGGTGTCTATGTCTGTGGAAGCTGTACAGGTGACTACTGTCATGCTATGATAGTCATGATGTTCAACACATCTTATATGGTCGAATTAAGTGACACTTCCGCAAGCTGTGCACAGGCTTTTAGGATGTCCAGTGTTCCACATCAACTATATAACCATTCAACAAAGGCTATAGTTGGACCATGTGTGGACAGTGTGCAACAGGGTGTATACACATCACATCTACTGTGTGGCTACATGTCTCTGGCCATCCACCATGGCCATGTGTGAACATGTGTGGGCCAAATGTTTGTGATGGCCGTCTCACATGTCTGTGTTGTCCCATATGACATACACCCATAGATGTCAGATACGTCACTGTCCACAGGGTTATGCGACAAAGGGTTGTATGTTTGGTGTGTGGGGTATGTGTTATGTGATAGTGAGACAATATTACAGCCAGAACACTACATGTCTGGGACTTGTCAAATGGCACATCACAATGTGTGCACCCATTGCAGGGGCATATTACACAATGGTGAATCCTGTGGGCTGCCCACATCCCAGCTCACTGTGTGGTACTGTTTGCGTACCACACATGTGTTGTTCCAATGTATAGTACATATGCCTACATTGAACAACACCTACACCATTGTATGCACAGCTGTCCACACATCTAGCAATGACAGATACTGTGGTTTCATGTTGGTGTTTCATTTAGTCTGAATATATTGCACATGGGTAGCCAGTGTGCTTGATGACAGATGTGACCTGTATATCGTGACTGGACCATACATTATGTGTACATGTGTTAACTGGCCACATGGCTAATAGATATATATGCATTAACATGCCTGATACTGATAACTGTCTCACCTACAATGGACTGATGTCTGTGCGGCATGCCAGAGGTACCTGACGCAGCGGTTTGAACATTATCCATGACTGTATGACAGCTACAGGGTGCACTGTACATGTTAACACATTCGCCTGTACAATAGCATATAGTATACACATGTGTGCATACACAGGGTACCAAACTATAGTATGCGGCATGTGTGTAAACATACCTTGCATATGATGATACATTACATATTGTACAGTGACACATGCAACTAAATGGGATATAATAGTCATATGTGCATTAGTGACTTACCAGGCAACTCCAGGCTCAGTGGTTGGGAGACACCCACCTCCATGATGGCAGCTACTGTTTGTGGATGCTGTTCTGAGGGTGTCCCCAGGCTGGTCAGTAGCTCCTGGGTGTGTGTGAGTGGGGGCTGGGTTGGTGGCCCACCACCTGTTCCACCTTGTTCCCTGGTGATTGCATTGGCACGCTGTTTTGCATGTCGTATCAGGTCCGTGCAGTGTCTGCGCACCTGCTGGTAGGTGCGGTTATGGCCACCCACATCATTAACCCTCCTGCATAGTTCCTGCTACAGGTTGTCATGCTGCTGGGCATGCTGTGGCACATGGCTGAACACCTCATAGTTATCATGGAGGTACGGGATGAGGGCATCATCCTCCTGGTGGCTATACACTGGCAGGCGTGAACGAGGCATTATCTGGAAGACATAATGATGGAGACAGGTCACAGTATCACAGAGATGTACAGAGATACAGCTGCACATACATTTGTATTAAATCTAGTACATATGAACAGTTATCTTTGCAAATCGTCATGACACTGACACGACTGACATGTTTGTGTCACACACATGTAACACCCGTTGTGCATTGGATATCATCACCATATATGTGTGTCACATCATTACATTGCTCATACTCTATGTGAATGCTGTCTTGATGTGGGCATGTCTGTTTGCCTGTACTGGTGTTCTTACCTATCAGCACATGCCTGGATGTGTCCACATTAATGCTGTTGACCTTGATGCTGTGTATATGTCACATATCAACACATACATGCCTTAACAGACATGAGCAGTGACAATGCACACATGCGCATGGAAACCATTACATGCATGTGTTTTGCCATATACATCTACATGGCACTGTACAGCAGTTCAACATCCTGCCACGTATCGCCTGTGTTGCACATGTGATACACATGGGACAATGACTAGCCGGACGTTATTCGCAGGGATGGTTATCAACCATGGCATGTACGGGCAAGGTTTTCTAGCTGTATCCAACAGCCATTTTGCCACTGCCAGGTGCATCAGTGCCACATTACTGATCCAGACAGTTAACGATACCTCTACCATGCGGTCATCACACCATGTTTGACAGAAATGACATGTGCAGCTTTGATGGACAGGGTTGCATGGTATGGCAGGAGTATGTAACATGTATGGCACACGGATCTGTCCAGCATGTGGTGATCATTGTAGTAGGATGGTGGCTGTCCATGACATATGTCTTTCAGATCAGGATATGTATGTGTAGCATGTCCAACATCACAGTGTAGCACATGTCTTTATGCAAGGTAGCCAGCATGCTGTATAGTGGAGGTGAGGATTGTGAAGGCTGGTATCGCCCATCCATACATGGCCAATACCTCTGAAAGGTGATATGTGATCAGATATTGGTCACCCGAGTGCTGAGTATGGCTGTCCAATGATCTCCATGCTCATGGATGGCACCCTGTCATGACATGGGTGCCGCGTATGACTACCTAATAGGCCTGGGGACATCACCAGCTCAGGGAGGTGAACTGCACAGCATCATCCATTACATGCAGTGTCCATAATGTTGACCACTGCCTAGGTGGTAGTTAATGGGTACAGGGTTATTCACCTAGCGGTGACAATGCTATTATCAGCTGTCAGATTGTGCACATATGTCACACACCTCACCCACAAAGCCCATTCTGTATGTTGTCCACAACACTGAGACAGCTATTGCTCCTAGGTCATGGCCATTCACATCCTTACATACGCAGATGCCTCCCATTTGTCTGTGTGGTATGGGCTACAATGAGGGGGGAGTACAAAACATTAACCCTGTTTTACTATAGCTGCCACTGGTATGATATGCACATGTCACTCAGACACCTTTTGTAGTGTTGCTTCTGTCAACAGGCCACTGGTAGACCACTCCTGTGACATACAAAGGTACATCTAGTATACTCAGTGTAGCTGGAACACAGTATGGGTGATGTCCTATGACCTGTCACAGGTATGCTATGCAGTGTCAAATCATCCGTACTGTCATCTACATCTCTACGGCTAACATCTACGTTGATAAGGGTTCATAGACTTGCAGACCAGACTCAGCGGGGTAATAGTGCAGTGCCTCCAATTATGACTGGCGTCTCCACTTGTGGGTTGCAGTGGGTTTATATTATCCAACACCCTATCTGTATTGCATATTCATGCTCAGCACTTGTTCAGAACATGTAAGCACTTCATGAGGTACTTATTACTATAGCACACATTCCAATTCATTTCTTACAGGTACACTGTCTGTCCTTACATTTCCAGCTTGCTTACAGTACAACAGCTGTTGTACACATGTAACTCACATATCTTGTGAAACATGGTTGAATATACAGGCATGTCCAAATGTCACTTACCAGTGTTATTGCCTGTCTATATGATGAATATGGCAAACATGAGGCTATAGAGCAATTGTCTCATGTACACAGTCAATGCTCACCTCCCAACATATGACACTACAGCCTGTGGGAGATGCGCATATGTAGCCATGCTGGGGGTAATGCTCTCACCAACCCAGACTGAACCTGACATTCATGTGGGGACGTTTAACATTTGCAACACACCCCACTCATCACATAGTCTCACTAGATCTCCACCACCACAGGCCACACATAGTATGACTACAACATTTGCAGAACCTCTCCATACTCTCTGTGTAGGCAACAGAGGCAGCCCCCATCACCAAACACAACACCGATTACTTATAGCCCACAGACTCATGTGTGCACATCAAATACAGCCAATAGGATGTCATAACCTACACAACACACCAGTCATAGGTGACTCAGTAGGCAGTCACACTGATGTCCCACTCAGCAGGCTACACAAGGTGATAGTCGCTTACATCCGGCTGTCGGGTTACAGGATCTGCAACATAACCTATGCACCCATGCCACACCTCACCAGGTACGATTTGACTGTCATTCTCCATGTTAGTGTGACTGCCCTGAGATCTAACTTCCTGGACTACATGTACAGGGACATGCAATAGCTCTCCGGTCTTGTAGCCCTGAAGGTATCGCCCAAGCCCTGAGAAGCATTCTGCATTCATCCAGACTGATATCACTGTACAACGACTGAATGTTTCACTTCAACAGTTGTCTATGCATTTGCTGTCATTCCACAGGCATCCAGTATCTGTCTGCTTTGAATGACATGGTCAACAAAACACGATGCTCTGGCACAGATAACCTGCACCTGTCAGCCCTGGGAGTACAGATAACATGTAAGGCTCTTGCTGCACCTATACTGCCTGTCTTGGATAGTTTCCAATAACATTCACCACCAGAACATGAACAGGCAAGCAAAACCTGGGGTACTGTTACTCAGTGCTTGACATCTTCATCTCTAATGCACTCAGGCGAGGCACTCCTTACAATGGACCACTTCGATATCTCTGCAGTGACTGGGAACTGCCTCTAGGCACCAGAGAGCACACCTGCACTGACAGGTTACACGCAGACCACACCTTTCAGTCATGTAACCAGGACCGGAACACCCACGGCGGAGGTGTGTCCATATTTCACAAGGATGTACACACCTCCAGGCTGGTTCCTTAGCACAATGCATCAGAGGTGATCCACGTGCAACTAACTGTGGCCAGAACTGCTATACACATTGTAACTTGCTATGGATTCAACATACCCCATGGTTACCTGCCCTCATTTCTTGGTGTACTGGACAGTAGGGTTCAGACAGGTACTACTGATGTGAGACTGACACTACCCCACACTTAACTGGGATGCCTACTCATGTACTGACACATTAGGCCAGCGCTTTCTGGGATTCATAACCGCCACTTGGCTGGATCAACCCATACACACCACCACCAAGACCAACAATATCCTAGACATGGACATTACCAACATGTGACTGGTGTTCCACACCTGGGGTTATCCCCTCGTTGGTAGATTCCGAACATATGCTAATCACCCTTGTTATCCACATCCTGGCACCACACCCTTCACGGAATACACAGTAGAAGATTTCTACAATGCCTACATCAGACGTGTTATGACAGCAGTAGTAAACATCATGACACCCATGCAGATGGACAATGCACTTACAAATGCTGAAACATATACCAGTGCACTTCATTAACACTTACACAACTGCATGGATCATGCTATCCCAAACAGAGCCATGATGGTACCCACCAGATAATGGACGCCACTTTGAGGGTCCGGTTCCATGCACATAATGTACAACAGAAGGTGGTGGCTGTTATAAAGTGGAGTACAATCCCGTGGGTGGGGTAGCTCACTGGTCAACCTCAGTAGGAATCCGGGATCCCTTATCACATCCTCCAAAGCTAGCTACATAAACATTACTGTGACACATTCCAAGGACTACCACAAGGCATTATGGAGGTATGTCAGTACTCAATGGCAATACCCACATCTGCTCTGACATACGACGGTTAGGCAGGAACATTACAGACCAACTGCTATTGGCAACATCCTGACAGATAGGTTCAATGCTAACTTTACACCCTCTCACTCCCTACAGGGCCAAAATCCATGCAGGAACAATGCAGAGTCCCTGTGGTCACAACTATGCAGTTCCAACCTGCACTCTCTAAGGCCTGGAACACAGACTCCATGTGACCGTCCAACATCCCAGGCTGTGATTTACACAAACCTCAGAACGACATGACTCCCCACTTGGCCACCAGATTCAGTAATAGCCTTGTATCAGACATTGTGGCCCTTGAATGGTGCACAGCAACAGTCATTACACTCCACACAGGTGGCACCACAATGAACCACAGGGACTATTGCCCTATATGCCTGACTGGACTGTTCTGCAAGGCTATGGGGCACATCATCATGGAAGTCATTCACAGAGCCATTGGTGGCCTCCAGACCTTTGATGCCACCCGGGTTGGATTTGTTAGGGCCAGACCATGGCTCCTACACCTAGTGGACTCCTTTGATACAGTTACCAGGGTAGTTGATGAGGGTAAGGTGGTCCACACAGCCTACATTGTCCTCTCAGTGGCTTTCAGCACCGTTCTCCATTCTGGTATTGACAACATACACATCCACCTGCACATCGACACCTATATCTCGGGATGTTATGCAAAGTGGCTCATTGACAGGACCCACACAATGAGGGTAGCATACCATGAAACCTACAGTAATTCAGTTACACTTGGTGCACCGCAGTCCTCGGTAATAGGGCCCCTCATGTTCGGTATATGCTTCCCTGAGGTACAGGCTAGCACAGAGGGACTTTCCCTGAATAGGTTTCCAGATGACTGCAAAGAAGGAGCCATGATTGATCCACCAGCTGATACAGACACCCTCCATATGAGTGTCACTGTGATGGATACCTGATGTCAATAACATGGCCTCAAGCTGCATAACACAAGGTGCATAGACATCCCCTTTGGATTACACTAATCACCCACTGACTTTCACATAGGTGGTAGTCCCCTACATACATGTGACATTATACAGGATCTTAGTACACACGTATATAGCACCCACTCCTTTGATAACCATATTGCCAATGTGGCGAGGATATCCTTCTACGTGGCCACCCTTATCTGTAATGGGTTTGTAGCTGGAACAAAGGCACCTATTGTACCTCTATATTCCTGACGTATGACACACGTTCAGGGATACAACACCCCTTTTGGGGTGTACCTTACGGAACAGCAACGCCTTTACATACCACAACATTAACACACCATGAAGATTATTGACCTCCGAAGGATGACGTATGTGGCACATCTATGGACACCACGACTGTACACATTTGCATACTGCATACTTAGGGGTGACCTCTGCTGAACATACAGGGCCCATGTCCACAACAATATTTATGGATATACTCCACATAAGCAACATAATCAAAGGCCACTGAGAGCAACATGCTCATGGATATGTGCACAAACGCAATGATGAGTGGAATGTGCTTGAGGGATACATTCCTGAACCAGACACTCACCATGCTTTGGAACATGATTCCTATGTACATCAAGCAGGGACACTCACTAGCATTCTTCATGAGATACCTCTATGGGTGGATGGGAGACACACATGTACGCCAGGGATCACTGCAGTGGCTGTACTGTACACAGGTGCAGGTAACACATGGTTCTGCTGTTCACAGACAGGACACTACCCTAGGGAGGTGCTACCAGTGAAAACACTGTCATTGGGCTTACACATGGACTTGGCCAGACAGCATAGTACCTCACTATGAACCTGTGAAGCTATTACATGTCCTTTGTGCATGCATAATTGAGTAGCTCTTCCATTTCAGTTAGCTATCATGCTGTTACAGTGTCCCATGACTACAAGCCATATGTATCCTGTTATTGTGTATTCTACATGCCAATAAACAATACCCTTTGTTTGCATGATATAACAGTTATGCTGTGTAAAATATCTGACATATCTACCTACAATACTGTACATTACACATATTTTAAATATTATCCCATAATGCAAAGCATACTTGCACATCAGGACCACCCTAGGCATGTTATTCTCATTATATGCCCTTGCACATGCCTACTGTGACAGTATATCAACATATACTATCCCCTGCTATGGCAAGTACATGTTGGACAAACCCTACCACTGACGGCAGGTGGTGTGGAATTGTTGTGTTTAAAGCCCTCATGTAGCATCCTTTGTTGTGTATGAGATGTTTACCTTGTGGCCCACAGCAGGACACACAATTTCTACAAGCATTACTATGCTCAACAAGACATCATTACATAAAACCTTTTCCCACTTTATGCATTGCATACACTTTAATTACTACAAAACAGGCTCTACATACACTGACATACTGAGTGTTCTACATACTTTGTTTCCGAGTCTTCGTAAAATATCTCTCTTACACCTTTACTGTTTAAATGGTTCTATGGTATGAGCTTACGGTTTGAATGTATGGCAAGGCATCCTTATATACGTCGATACCTGTAACATGTATCCTGCCACCAATTGGTGTTCTTGAGTAAATTATTACATGAACATCAGCTGTGCCACTACTCCATTCGCAAATTACGTGGCAACAGTGGGGTATAATTGAATTCTCCACTTGGGCATTGCCCGTTTGCCCTACCTTCGGGGAAACAGCCTGTATGTGTTTTATTATGAGGAATTGCAACTGCTATTTGGAGAGACACGGATATTTTGAACTCATGTCCCCCGTGGATTGTGTGTGATGGCTAGAGTATGTGGTTCTACAACTAAAGGTCTTCAAAGTTTTTTTGCGTGCTTACATTAAATGTTCTAACTGTGTTTTCTCCTCCTAGGAAATGTTTTTGTTTTCGCTGTTTTAATGCTATTTGAATATTTTAAACTGACTCAGATTGCTGTAATATATGCTGTTATCATGTTACATGTATTGTTTTGCCTATCACATGCAAGGTATTAGCTCATCTTATCCTGTAAACCTTCTACTGCCCTATTTGTTTTCACCTTCTTTTATCTCCCTCTCTACAACTTTACTCCTTACTTTAAACTCCCTCCTCCTTCTCTGCTCTGATAACTTCCTCCTGCTCTCTCCATTCATCCCTATTACTTTTTCATTCTTTTTCCTATACCCTTTTGTCTAACCATTGGTATTTCTCACTCTTCTTTTCAGCTGCTCCCAAGGTAGTTATTTTCCCCTTCTTCACTGCCAAATAGAATATCCTTCCCATCAAAAGAGAAGACAGCGGTGGACAGTCTGCTCGATACTATCTAAGCTTACTGTGACCTTACCCTCCCCAAAGAGACTCAGTGTATGTTATCTGTTTTACATGTTTTACTAGTAGTTTCTACCTTACTTGTGCTTCACCCTACTTGGCTCATGTGAGAGCAGCCTACCTCTGGTCACTGCACTGCCCCCCAACCCCTTCCTTGGGTTTAATAATTACAATCCACCTCTATCCTATCTCCATATCCCATACCTCCTAGTTGTACCTCCTATCCTTTAGTGCAACTACCTCCTTCTCCCACTAGGTGGCAGCACCCACTTAATAATAAGCCCTGCAACTAACCTCCCTCTTATTTCACCTCAATCCAACTCTACCCAGACAGTGTCCCTGCCCTCTCCAAGCTTAGCTGTAATTCCTTTCCTTTTCTCTCTTCTATTCAGCCACTGCCCTTACCAAGAATAGCTGTAACTTCATCCCACTACTTAGATACACTTGTTCTAGTCACTGTCCGTCCCCTCACTAAGACTGCTGCTATTTTACCTCTCCACTCTGTCTACTTTTTGTACCTCACAAAACCATACTCTATTTCCCTCTTTTTTTAAAATAGAAATAGAGTAGCTTTTCCAAGCTTAAGAAACTAAGCTTCTAAAGGTTATACCCTCTTACCTGCACCCCCTGTTGTAGCTCTCCTTCTGGCTGATCACTGATTGTTTCTGGCCATTCCCACCTTCTTTGCTCTTCCCGCTCCGTTCTCCCTGCGGGCTCACTCCGCTCCCCTACCCTGCCCCCAATTTCCACCCGCCCCCAGCACCTCTAAACTTATACCTTTCCTAACAGTCCCTCCCTCCTTTTCCTACCAATCAGATTACTCCACTCCATTAGTCCCTCCCTCATCTTTGACCAATCAGGTGTGACATCATCCCCCTCCCTCTTCCTTCACCACACCCCTAACACTTTAACTCTCACTTACCTTCTAATTCCTTATAACTCATTTCTCCTTTTACCATGCTTAGCCTTCCATCAAAAGTCCTTTTCTTCACCCACCTCATCTTACTTCTATCATTGCTATACCACTTAACCTCTTTCACTACCTATTATGTTCCCTCTCCTCCTCTTTCACCCCAAAACCAGCCCACATCCCACTTTCACAATATCTCAGCCTCTTTAATCATTTCCCACCCTCTACTTCTCTTCAAAATAAAATTACTTCCAATCCCTAATAATACCCATAGACTTAAAGCAAACCTCTACCAATGTTTCCTGTACAAACCTAATAAACTTAACACCTATTATACCCTCCTGCATTTAGCTGGCGATATTCACCCCAATCCAGGTTCTTATAGCTCTCCTACAAATTCCCCTTCTAACCTCTCTCCAACAAATCTGCCCAACTCCAAAAATAAACATACTAATAAAAATCTCAAGTTCCTCACTTTTAATGCACAAAGCTTAAAAAATAAATTCACACTCTTCCAGGCCTGGCTTACCCATAACTCTCCAGACATAGTGGCCATCTCTGAAACCTGGCTAAAACCTCACATCAAAGACTCCAAATTCCTACCTCCTGGATATCATTCCCTCCAATCTGACCGCACTAACAAAAGAGGAGGAGGAGTTGCTTTAATTTACTCTAACCTCCTGACTATAACCCCATACCCTAACTTCATCCCATCCTTCAATAATGCAGAACTAGTCATTGGCATACTTCAAATGAACTTCCACAAAAGCATCTGCATTATTTCACTCTATATTCCTCCTGGTAATAATGCTAACACATTGGAAGACATCCTCTCCTGATCCTCTTCTAACATCAAACAAAAAAACTTTATTCTGGGAGATGTTAACATTAACTGGGGAAAAATCATTAATCCTAATCCCTCCATTACCATCAGTCTATTCAACTTCACTCAACTTACTAACTCCATTACTAGACCTAACAAAAACAACCCCCCTGGCACCATACTCGACTGGATACTTGTATCCCATCCTAACAAAATTATTTCATCTGGTGTAATTCCTGACCCTTTAGGAGACCACCTCCCTGCCTTCTCTATTCGAGCCACTCCCACTTCCCCCCACTCTCACTACTTCATTCAAACACATAACCTAACCAACTTTAATCAAGACTATTTCTCTAGCTCCCTTAAGCTAACTAATTGGAACCCCCTAAAAACACTGCCACTAGACGAAGCCGTTGAATATTTCAATTCTATGTTCTTAACTATCCTTAACTCCCAAGCTCCAATAAGAAAAAAAAAAAGAACCAGAACTAAACCCACCCCTTGGCTCTCCAAAGAAACAAAAAAGATTATGCACCAAAGAGACAAATCCTGGAAAGCATACCTTAAACACAAACTGCCTGAAATCTTCCTTCAGTTTAAACAATTGAGAAACCTAACCAAAAAACTAGTCATCAGAGATAAAAAGTCTTACTACATCAAATTACAAGAAAACCATACAAGGAATCCAAAACAGTTCTGGAACTCCATTAACTCCCTCCTTACACCAGGTACTAAAAGCAACCCATGTCCTGACACCAGCAAATCTGACCCTGAAATTGCCTCACTATTCAATTTCTTCTTCACATCTTCCATTGCTGACCTAACCAAGACTTTTAACAACAACCCACCCTCCCATATCAATCTTTCTCTCCCTTCCCACCCCCACCCCACTTTTGAATTTAAACCTGTTCCTACCAACCTAAAAAGAAAACTCTCTAAAAACTCAAACCTTGCTCAAATGCTCCTGATAACATACCTTCCTCCTTCCTAAAGATAGCTTCTGACTCCATTGCTATACCCATCAGCATCCTAATAAACAGGTCTCTGCATGAATCCTATGCACCCAAACTCTGGCGTTCTGCTTTCATTCTTCCACTTCACAAAGGTGGCAAGAACTGTAATGTCTCTAATTTCCATCCCATTGCCATCCTCTCCCCTATTTCCAAAATCCTAGAAAAGTGTATACACCTGCAACTCTTGCCTTTCCTTACTGAACACCAATTGCTCTCCCCCACCCAACACGGCTTCCGCCCTGGATACAGTACCACCACTGCCCTTCTTTCTTTCCTTCATTCTGTGAACTCTGCCCGTGACTCCGGCAATTTAGTCTCATCTGTTCTACTAAATCTATCTAAAGCCTTTGACACCATCTCCCACTCCCTCCTTCTAAACCATCTCTCTAATCTCAACCTTAGCCAAAATGCTCTTTCCTGGTTCACTAGCTACCTCTCAAACAGGTCCCAAGCTGTGAAATGGGGCCAAGCTACATCTACCTTCCTTCCTACACCTACCGGAGTACCTTAAAGTTCCATTCTTGGCCCATTACTTTTCAACATATTTATTAATGACTTCCATAAAGCCATCCCCAACACCACAATTGTTCAATACGCTGATGATTCCACTCTTATCTGCCATGCCCCTAACCAAACAGAACTCCAAGCTCTTACCAAAACTGCATTTTCTACCACTGAAAAATGGATGTCCCAAAATCACCTCTCCCTTAATGCCAACAAAACTAAGATCCTCCTCTTTCCACCCTCCAAATCCTCACCACTAGACAAACACTCCTTTCGTATTACCAGCCTTTCCAACTCCACCATTGAAATAGTAACCTCCAGCAAACTTCTCGGTGTCATAATTAATGACCAGCTGAAATTCAATAATCATATCCAGCTAAACATCAAAAAAACACACATAAAACCTGGCTTATTGTACAGAAATAACCACTTTCTGTCTCCTTCCACTAGGCTAACCCTTGCCTCTACTTACCTCCTTCCCTCTCTACTGTATGGCACTCCTCTGCTCACTAATATTTCATCCAGTCTCACCTCCAAACTGGAACAATGCTATAACAAAATATCCAAATTTGCTACCAATGCCAAGTCCATCACTCATCACTGCTCCCCCCTCCACTCTCTAAATTGGCTTGAATTCCCTAATCAACTTACCTTTCTCCAACTCTCCATTGCCTATAAACTACTGTTCCATCCAACCAACTGTCCTGCTCTTTCAAACATTCTTCTACCCTATAACCCCCCTAGACTCCTTAGATCTTCTCACCAAAACCTGATCACTGTACAAAAACATAAGTGCCCAGCTGGCCAAATGCTTTTATCCTTCACACTTGCTAAAAAATGGAATGCCCTACCCACCTCTCTAAGATCCTGCAACAACCTAGATAACTTCAAAGGCCTACTTCATTCTCACTTCTATCTTAATAAAATTTGCAACTGCACTCTTCAACCTACACATTTTAAATCATCCTCCTCCTTCTCTCCTGGCTAACCTCCATTCTCAATCAAACTCTCTTTTGCCTCTCCTAAAATACTAGCTGTATAAGCTACCCATATATTATCTTTACTAGATGAATTAGTTACTAAGTCACCCTAGGCTGACCATCTTTTTCTCTTCTTCTCTTCTATATTCCTAATTGCATGAGCAACTAAAGTTATCTCCTCCTGCTTTCTTCATCCCAGAATAGTTCACTTCATTTTTCTTTTGTGCTGAAACCTAACTAAATGTTAATATTTTACTATGTTTTGCCATCGGACATTACTATTGTAGAACGTTCGTAAAATCCTGTTAATCTTTGTAAATTATTGTACTACTGTAGACTGTTCCTAAAATCCTGTTTAATCTTTGTAAATTATTTTTTGTCTGAACTCTTTTGTAATAAATATTGTTGTTTTGTGGAGCTTTTCTCCCTGGGCCTCCACTGAAAACGGGCCCCAAAGCCCAGTGGACCTCCCTGGTAATCAAACTGAAATAAATAAATAAATAAATGTGAGTGTACCTGTCATCTCAACCGTCTTATAAGGGACTACTGCAAACAAAACCTGTAACATCACCGTCTGTTCCATTATGCAACAGCTACAATTTCACATGGCACCATTAGAAATGTGTCTCTCACAAGGTATGTTAACGGTTCTGCAGATGTAATTGAGTGAGTGGATGTTTGTGATGTTATTACAGTCTGTATTGCAATTGTTTCAGATGTGGGGAAGATGTAGGTGGGTGTACATAACATATACAGGCTTGTGGGGACTGCATTTCTACATATTCCATATATGTGTGTGGGCTCCTTCCCTAATTGAAGACCTATCATTTAGTAGACTGAGAAACTATGGTTGTTACGGGCTTATACATTGAGCCATTGTTAATTGGTTTCTATATAGCATGCAGGTGAGGTTGATACTTCAATACCTCTGGAAATACATCGATATGTAAAGGAATGTTACTAAATGACAGCTGTCTCGTGTATTTCTGCCACAGATATTTGCACTCATTGCAGTTGTGTTGGTGACTGAACCTCTTTGGCATGGGTTGCCACCTTTTCAAATGGCCATAGTGGGACATTTGCAGGACACACATCGGTGTTTCCAAGCCGACACATGCTAATGGTCAGTACAGAGGATAGAACATACTTTTATCCTGAATACATACTTATTCTTGAAGCACTTTAGCTACTTATCATGTTTCATGTAACATTTACATATTTTAGATACAGGCATAACTATTTAATGCAACTATTACATAATATATGGGACATAATTATGTCCTACAATCTCGGACATTTGCCCTTTTTAATATTTTTTGTCAGGACACAACTGCCCGGGGAGAGGCTGTCCCTCTTAAAGTGGGACAGGTGGTAACCGTATGCCTACGGCCAGCTATGACCACACCTACCATACTGATCTATCTCCAAGTTAGCACTAACAGACACACGATGCAAACACACACACACACATTACAGTCCCACAGAAACACACACGGCACCCTCAACACACACATACACAGACTACAGCAATCACATACACAGTTGAACACAGTACCTATCTGGACCGCAGCACCAGCAGCGATAACTAAATGTCCCTTAACATCGTGATAATATTACTCTCGGTTCTAGTGTTCTGGTATTGTGGTCTTTCGGTCTTTCAGCCTCGTGATTATGTGTGTCGGAATGTGACACATTCGATAGTTGGCAGTATCCTATTTATTTGTACCTCCATGGTTGTGTACATGTCATTGACCTATCTATATATTTACAGATATAGGTGAATATGTATATATCAACTTATTTGCAGATATAGGTGAATATGTATATATCAACTTATATCTCTCTATCACCCTTTATATATATATATATATATATATATATATATATATATATATATATATATATACATATATATATATATATATATATATATATATATATATACATATATATATATATATATATATATGTATATATATATATATAGAGAGAGAGAGAGAGAGTGAGAGGGAGAACATGCCTTTCGTTGTGTACATGTCAGTGTATACTGTTTCCTGGACTCCGCACGTTTGTGTTTTAACCTGTCACAATACACACCTGCCATTGGTACATCTCGGGTAGCTTAGTGTTAGGTGATTGTGTACATGATTGCATGTTCTACTGCTGGCAGTGGTTGTTCTACCCTTCAGAGCAGGCACTATTAGTACAGGGGTGAATAATGCTAGTTTCACCTGTTCTGGACATCATTGACCGTGATCTGCATGATATTCAGAAAAGCTTAGCCCTGTTTCGCGCATATCCGTATATTCATGTTTAAACGATGCTTACCAGCACTTGCCAACGCATAATCCCGCTGACATGTGCTAAACCTGATCCGATGACCTGCATCCAACATCTATTATTCGTGCCTTCGGGATTACGTAACGTCCCTTGCAGGACGTGGGACCAGGAACATGCACGACAGTCAGTGCATTTACCACTTGGGCATCTGGGATTTGTACACATGTTATGGTGTTTTGTATGTGGACTGTACTATGGCTGTTACTCCATACTGCAATCAAATGTGTAACTCAGTTAGTTTACATATGGATGAGACCTATTAATTGTATGTCCAAGTGATGTTTAATGGATGTGCTCCAGCATTGGTAATGTATGTCACAGTGAGCCACACACTATAATGTGCTACACCTTCACACAACCATAGGTGGAGCATGCTGGGGTGACAGATACCTGTCATGGGTACTCCCCATGCTTTGTCACTACATCCCTGATTACATTATATGGAGCCCCTCATTAACACACAAGGTAAGCCATGCAGAGTGTGTGGGGAACAGGGATTACACTCATGGATCCCGCAATTGCCTCTGCTCCACTGAGGGACAGTTGGTTAATCGATGTGGTGGTGACAGCAGACACTGTTTGCCTTGGTTGATGAATGGCCTCTGACAATCGGGCGTGTACCTACCGATGTACCTAGGAACCTATACATACAGTATCAACATATGCTGTTAGATGCATGTACTGTTCAGGTGTTGACATTCCTTGTTCCAATAGCTGTTGTGTGTGCAGTGGTTGAGGGCTGCCTATGTAGGATTCACACAGTATACCACCTATACATTACACTTTACAGGTGGTCGCATGTGTGTGCCATCCAGTTTACTGTGTGTGCAGGTGGAGAAGTGTGTCAGTCCGTAGGGGCCTACACTGTCAGTGTATGTGCTATACGTTCCCTCTTTGCCAAGGTGTGGGCATATTGGGCACGTCTCCGTCTGCCTACTGGGGCTGGCACAGGGTGTTTGTGGTCTGAATCCCTCTGTGCCTGTGATGGCCTTGGCAATTGCGGTGGGCTTTGAGGGCCTTCACCATTATGTCCCTGCTGCAGCTGTTTCCGCAGGATCATATTATGTAGCATGGCACATACTATGAAGATGTGGGCACACGTGCCTGGAGAGTACTGCAAGGCTCCACCAGATATGTCCAAGCAACAGAACCGTGATTTCAGCATCCCAAACACATGGTCTATGATGATTCTGGTTTGTGCGTGTGCCTCATTATGGCGTTCTTGCACGAGTGTGTGTGCATTTCTGATGGGAGTCATCATCCATGGCTCCAGTTCATAGCCAGCATCCCCCACAAGGTGGCCATGTGGGATGTCCCTCCTGACAAATACCTGATACAGCTGTGAGGCATGCCAGATGTGGGAGTCATGGTAGCTTCCAGGGCTGCCGGCACACACATCCATAATAATGCCCTTGGCATTGCACATGACCTGGCAGTTGATGTAGTGGTATCCCTTGTGGTTTATGTAGTGTCTACCATGCTCACTGGGTGATGACTTGATATGTATGTGCGTGCAGTCTATCGTACCCAGTACCTCCGGGTAGTGTGCCACCTGGTGGAAGAGATGCATATTGCTGTCCAACTCCTCCTGATTTCGGGGGAAGTATATATGCTCATTGGCATGTGGTAACATAGCATTCAGGAACTAGTGTAGTACCCTGGATGCTGATGCCTCTGAGATCCCCATTATATCTCCAGTTGGCCTTTGAAAGGTACCTGTGGCTAGTATTCGCAAGCTTACACATACCTTTGTGTCCACTGGGATGGGTTCCCCTCTGTTGTTTCTGGATTTCAGGCGTGGCCGGCACAGCTCAACTATTTGCTGTAAGATATCCCTGTCCACCCTGTAACGTTCTACTATCTCCAGATCATGTAGCCCCTGGTAGGTTACCCTTGGTCTGAACACTCTTCTCCTCCTCTGGAGCCTGCGGTGGTTGTCAGCATCATCCTCCATAACACCTTCAGTCTCTAACACATGGTGATGAATCACAGCTACGGCACCTCCCAACATGTACATTGTAAAAGTTCCCCATCTGTTTACACCGATGGTGCAGTGTTTGGGAATACATGAGTGTGTGTGAGGTGCCTTCACACTTTATACTATTGTGCTGTGAACACTGATGATGTCATAGGGTGTGTATGTACCATCGGAGCTACAGGGTATCTTATGTGTTTTACCACAGGTACTGCTATTGTGGTGCCTTTGGTGTTGAATCACATTTGGCTGCCGTGGATTACCCCTTGACCTTCCCTTAACATTTCTTAATGTTTCCCCTCCCATTTTCTGGCATGCATCCA
The DNA here is from genome assembly GCF_019279795.1 of Protopterus annectens. NCBI lineage: Eukaryota > Metazoa > Chordata > Ceratodontiformes > Protopteridae > Protopterus > Protopterus annectens. Next base: position 384,098,120 of record NC_056729.1, read on the forward strand.
GCAGCCTGCTTTCATTTGTACTTTCCAAAACCTGGCTTATCTTATGACATGAGTTCTATGGCCGATCTACTGCAGGTTTGCTTTGCTCTGCTATGACAGTTCTCTTTTCTTTGCAATCCGACACCTCCCCTATCCTGTTCTGCAGGTTGCTGCGAGCAGACTTGTTAGCTGCTGTCGATTGCCCACTGTGAGTTAATAGGTGTTAATTGCTCAGTTGTACTCCAATTACCCTACTGTGGCATTTCCTTATTTTCTTCCCCTAACCTTCCTGTTTGAGCTATGGTGCGTGGCACGTGCTTCCGCTTACCGGGTTTTGGGCATGTTTTCATCCATGTACACATGCGCTTTTAGGCACCATATGTGCTCTCAGCTAAACTATGCTATACCCACATCCCCACCCCTATCCTGCGGCTTTGCTTAGCAACGGGCAGGCCAGATTTGCATTGCTCCAATGTGCTTACAGCTACGGTGGCACACCCCACTGCTGATGTCATGTATACCTCCAAACCACTCCTCTGTTGTAGTGCTGTGCCGTATGGTACATCCTTAGTCCGGCGGGATGTTTGTGATTCACTATTACTTGCCTCATTTGCATTGCATTTACTACTAATTCATAGTTACCACACCAAACACTGTCACAGACCCTTAGCAACCCTTGCAGCTTGGTTGTGGTGTACCATGCATACCATTGAGTATTATGGTGAAATCATGATTTGTATTACATTGCGATTTTATGACATTTGTGTATATTTTCCTTGTGTTCCCGTTTGCACACACATGCCCTGCGATTGTACTTTGCGTTACTGTGAACATGACATTAAATGTTGTTTTTTAGGTGTTGTGCATCGTTTCTTACACCATTGGCTGTATATTTAGCCACTGGCATATGTTAGCTTAGTAATACATGAGTCTGGTCCACTTTCATAGCTCCAATGTTCTGTTTGGCAAAATGTAAACCGTTTTTTTTTGGTTTACATTTCTGTGGGCTTACGCTATGCCTGCACTACTTCATGAATCGCTATGTACCTTCATTTGCATGGTGCAGTACTGCGCATGGGGTGATTAGCATACCTGTGCCAAGGGCTGCGCAGATATGGCGTACGCTGGTAGTGCACATGGAATTGGATCATACCTGAATCGCTCGGCGGCCATATTTGGCGTTATACCGCCTACGCTACGCCTGCGCCTGGTGCAAGCTTCATGAATCCTGGGGATTATGTTATTCCTACTTCTAGAGAAATACTTAAATTGTATAATAATCCCACCTTCATGTTAGACATGCTTGTAGATTGTAAGGCTATCATAGAGGTAATTAGGAAAATCTGGAATGCTTTAGAAGGTAATTCTGATTTGTTTCAAACAATAGGAAAGAAACAAAAATTTGAATATAAAAATATAATTGTTTGAAAGGTTTGCTTCACAAAGATAATACTAGAGATTTCCCATACCACCAAGAGCAAAGGGATGTTTGCTTGTGGTATGTGTACAGTTTGTAGATTTATTTACATTAGTCCTTATGTAGCCTTTGAACATATAGATTATACTATAAATATTACTGGACTTTATACCTGTAAAAGTATATGTGTAGTTTATACTGGAAAATGCTCCAGCTGTCCAGTTTATTATATATGAATGACTACTTGTAGTTTAGAAAAATGTATTAAGGAGCATCTTTATTCAATTAGAACTAAAGATAATAATAATAATGCCTTATATAAACATACGCTTACATGTAAAAAAATAATGTTTATTTTTTCAGTTATTGAACAAGTTCCTCTAGACATGGGGGGAGTGGATGTTATAAAAAAAATTAGAAAGTATTGAGACAAAATTGCAGATTAGGGTCAGTGCAGACAGATACCCAGGACTGAATGAGTCCATAAACATTAAATGTTTTTTTGAAAGGAAAAAGATTAAACGTTTCAAAAATTATTAATTAAGGCTATGAAATGCTGTTACACAATTTTTAAAATTTAAAAGTTTAATATTTTTAGTGATATGCATTATATTGTGCTTTGTACTTTGGTATTTGTTGTTTTAAGACTTAATTGGTAAGCAATTCAAACTGCATTTTCATTGTTTTTTAGTCTTTTAAAAGGTTGTGTTCTACTAAGTGTAAATGTTTTTCTGAAGAAGTCCGTTGGGCTGAAAGCATGTTATTAAAGAAGTTTTGCCGCTAAAGATGAGTTTATTATTTTCCTATGCCATCCGTATAGTTTAAGTGGTTTAGTGATTTTTCTGTTGTTTTATTATACGACTTGTCATTCAGTCTTGTTAATTATTTTGCAATTGATACAACTTGAAGAAGTCCAAAGGAGATTTACAAAAATAATAGAGAAATATATATTTGTAGATTATGTACTTCGGTGTAAGTTCTTACATTTGTATTGTCTCTGTTATACATGTATATGCAGAAAGCAGTTCTTAGCATATGAGATCTTTTATGACCAACCCTATATTACAAATTATGTATAGCTTCAAGGTTAATAGATATATTAAGATGAACAAACATAACAATATAATGTTTGCACTGAAAAAGGGAAATTTCAAAATCAGAGAGCAGGTTTTTGCTCTTAAAATTACAAGAATTTGGAACAATCTCCCTGTATGGTTATACAATTCAAATAGTTTTGGTAGTTTTAAAAGGAACTTGGATATGTGGGTGAGTGATAAGGTTTATATGCCATATATTGTTGAATCAGTGTTCTTTGATGGCTGAATGGCCTAAAAACTATATCTGAACATATGAACTTATATAAAGCTGCCTGATATCAGGGGAAATGTCTAGCTCTGATGATGTTGAAGCCAAATCCTGAAATAGCCAAAGGGCATGGTATCAGTGTTAGACATGGGCAATCTGATGGACATGGCCCCACTCCAGTCTATGTTTTATTTTATGTTTTAAATCTGTTGGCAAGTTTAACGAGCAGATCGGAGTTGGTAGATAACAGTATGTGTATGTGTTAGTTTTGCTAGTGGTGATTTTTGTAGCGATATGGTGTATGTGTTTCTTTCGGGTATGATTTGCAGTTTTATTCTTGGTACTGCGACCTCAGAGTTGAGATCTATAATTAGTGGGGGTGGGGGGTGTGCTTAAATGTAGAAGAATAGGTTTTTGTTCGTTTGTTTGTTTTTGTGTTTTTTTATGGTGGAGGGAGAAAGGTTGTATTTGTCTTTCATTTTTCAATGTTTTGAAAGTTGATGTTTTGGAGTTTCAGTTTATTGTGTTTTCGACATTTTAATCTCGACAGCTCCTTAATGCACTCTCTACGACCAAGATCACTGCATCAATGGGCCCAGACAATATCCCAGGGTGCCTTCTAAATAGCATGAAACATGACCTATCAGGGCCTCTGGAATTACTATTTAATTGTAGCCTCCAAACAGGCTTCGTGCCTCATGAATGGAAAAAGGCAACAGGCATCTCTCTGCACAAAGGTGGGCCATCTACAGACCCTGGAAACTATAGACCCATAAGTCTCACTTGTCTTATATGTAAAGCCATGGAAAGAATTATCATGGAGATGATCAACAAAGATATAGTAAACCTCCAAGTACTGGTCCCAACCCAGTTTGGTTTCATCAAGGGCAGATCATGTCTACTCAATCTGGTGGACTTCTTTGAGAAGGTCATCAAAGCAATGGATGATGGCAAAATCATTCACACTGCCTACCTTGACCTTGCCAAGGTATTTAACACAATACCCCACTCAGGCATTGTTGACAAACTCAAGAGGTTAGGTACAAACCCATATGTTACTAGGTGGATAGCCAACTGGCTCACAGACAGGACCCATGAAGTTAGAATTGGGGAGTCCACCTCTACAAAGAGGCCAGTCAGAAGTGGAGTTCCTCGGGGATCAGTCCTTGGGCCACTCCATTTTGGCATTTGCTTCTCAGAAGTCAAGACCAATGTCAGTGGTCTCTGGCTGACTAAATTTGCAGATTATTGCAAATTAGAAGCTGTCATTGAATCTCACACTGACACAAATGTTCTCCAGGAGGGGCGGGCACAGACAAACAACTGGTGTCAGAGTCATGGACTAAAACTGAATGCCAAGAAATGCATACTAGTATCCTTTGGGAAGTCATCCATCCCTGGTAACTATTATATTGACAACACACCCCTTAGAGTAGACCCAGTAGTCAGGGACTTAGGGACACACATAGATAGTAATCTAGCCTTTGACCATCACGTGTCTACAATGGTGAGGAAATCATTCTATGTTGCGCAACTTATAAACAAAGGTATGGCATCTAAGTCCAAGGAAGTCATTGTTCCACTGCATTTGGCTTTCATCAGACCTATCACTGAGCACAATGTCCCCTTTGGTATGTACCTAACCAGGCATATGCAATAATTGGAACATCCACAAAGGTTCCTCACTAAAAGAATGCAGGGCATAAGTAAAGTGTTTTATGCAGACTACTTTAACGACGTATCCCTGTATTCTGTCTCCCACAGCCTTTTGAGCGGAGATCTATGCCTGGCATACAGGGCATTGTCAGACTACACTCTGATGGACCTCCTGCATATCCACAAAACAAATAGCACCAGAATTACCCGTTCTAAAGACTTAAACCTTTCCTGTGATATAAAAAGGATCTGCTGGAGAGATAGGTATGTATACCAGAGACTACTCCATCTATGGAACAGGCTCCCCATCCATGTGAAGCAGAGTTCCTCCCTAACCCAATTCAAGTGCAACTTGGAAAATTCGATGGAAAACCAGAAATTCATCCTTGATTTGGCACCTATGTCTCTACTGGACACAGGTAACCTGTAAAGTAACCTGTAAATCTTTCATCTCCCAGGCCATGCTTACACTTATCAAGGGTATCACAACTTGTCAGAGATTTGGGATGCATGGCTAGGATTCAAAAGGCCCTTGTGGTCATTAACCTAGTTATCTATGAACCTATGAACCTATGACATTATGAAATTTGCAATTGTAGTATTATAAGTTTAGACAATAGATCTATATATATATATATATATATATATATATATATATATATATATATATATATATATGGGATCACTACATAATCTCGAAATGTTGGAATATCAAATTCCAAAATCTCGAGACTATATAGCCGAAACCCCTAAATACCGAAAGACCAGAAGCGTGAAATTCAAAATCCTGATGTTCGGAGATATTGAAGTAGCACTTCTGGTGTTGCAGTTTGTTGATGGATAGGTGGAAGTTCAGGTAAGTATCTATGTGTAAAGTGTGTTGGTTAGGGGCTTTAGTGTGTGTCAGTGTGTGTTGTGACTGTGATGTATGTGTGTGAGGGACTGTAAAATGTGTGGGTGTGAGTTTCCCTTGTGTGTCTGTTTGTGCAATCTCAAAGTAAGTATATTTAAGTAGGGGGGTGTGGGGGTGCAGGGGGGCTTGACCCCTGCTTATCTGTAGTGTAGGATGATATGTTTGATTGTGGGGGGAAGTTGTGTGTATGTGTATATGTGTGATGTATGTGTGTTGTACGTTTGGGATTTTGAATTTCGTGCTTCTGGTCTTTCGGCATTTAGGGGTTTCGGCCATATAGCCTCGAATTTTTGAAATTCGATATTTCAAAATTTTGAGATTATGTAGTGAACCCATATATATAGACAGATAGATATGAGTGTGTGTACATCTGTATATACATACATATACACATTTCTGAATCACTCCACCAAATTGTTTATCCTCATTTACATTAGTGGTTACCTTCATTCAAGTTGAGCAAATGAAAAAGACAGGTTTGGATGCCAAGCCCTCCAGAGTTTTCCTGCCACCAAGAGGAGTTCTTGTCTGTAGGCTTTCAAGGATCGATGGACAGCTGACAAGCTCCCTTTGGGGAAAAAACTTCCACATTACTTTTAAAGCTGTTTAAACTATGCTATTTTTCTGAAAAAGCAACTACTTTAAAGCTAAGGAAAAGTCTTTTTATTGACTCTCATAACTTTTAATTACTTTTAAATGACAGTGCACATTTTTGCTTTTGTAGTAAAAAGTTGTTTAAAATTACTTTTCTGTAAATTAATTCTGTCTATTTTACTTTTTGGGGCTGGGGAATGTGTTTAAATGCTATTTATTGTATTTCTTGTGGGAAAAAGTTACTCTTTTACTACTTTACTCTTTTTCTCATTATTGCTACTAAGTGTCCCTAGGAAACAAGCACTTTTTCAGTTTAGCCATGGAACCAATCACTGGTCCCTTGGTTGGAATTTTTTCCAGCCCCCCCCCCCGAAAAAAAGCAAAAACAAAGATATGTAATCAGCTTTTACCATCACAGCAGGATGGTAATTTGCCATAGCCACAGGTGTGTGACTGTTGTGGCCAAATCTGGTTCCTCAGACCACTTCTTTTTTTTATTTTGGATCCCTTAGGTGCTGTCCATACAGCCACTATGGAGCACAGTTTAGCCATATCCTCTGTGGCTGTTAGGGTCCCCTCAGTGGGCAAGGAAGAGATACTCTTGTTAGTCATGGGAGAAGGGGCAGTAAATGTGCTCCTGCTTAGTCAAAATGTAGTTTCCATCCCTGAGGAAGCTGCTGCTAGAAATACTAGGTCAGCTTGACTACAATAGAAAACAGAAGCACCAGGAGCCACGAGCCACAGAAACAGACTTTATTCAATCCAAAAGCACAATAATCCTCCGGTTTTACTAGGTCAGCTTGCCTTTACTTTCCTGTCAAAATGAAACAGAAAGCTAAACATTCAACTTCTACTATATCAGTTTCTCTGGACAGGAGTAATTTATTAGGATTGTCTCAGGGTCTTGTGCAGGTTATTGACCCTTCTTGTAAGGTGGTTTCTGGTAAAAACAAAAGGGATTCCTGTATCCTGGTGAGGTTCAGGAGGCAGAATCTGTCAGGGAATGTGAAGGGGCAGACGCATTTTTTTCTCTTCAGGTTTCAAATTCAGATTATGGGAAGAGAGTGGTATCTGAATCACCTAATGAGGGATTCACCTTTTCCCGAGACTGTTTCCAGAGTGAAGCAATGTTTTCAGTGGGAGAACATGTAGGTTTCTCAGTCCCTTAGAAAATAGTCAAAGATAACTTTACTGTCATTCAAAACTTCACAGCAGTCTAGATGAATGAAATTGCAATGCTTCATTCTCAATGCAGGAAACAGTTGCACATATAGACAGAGAAAAAAATAATAAAATATCACAGTAGAAATTTAATAAGTAGCAATTAGTAAGTAAAGTAGGACAGCAATGACCCACACCCATCCCAGAACAGGAGACAAGGAAGACAAGGAACAATATGAAGGTAATATTGTCAAAGTAAAATTGAAGCAATAGCAGCATATCTATGATTAGACTGAATTATTGCACTTTGTATATTGCACTTTACTGTCCTTTGGTGTGTAGGTGAGCTATACTGTAAATTGCTACAAATGAAATTTCCAGAACCATCACTGATCCCACCAATGCTGTCAGTATATGAGGATGTGTTTGTCACAGCCTGTGGCTTCCCCGACACCCAACCTGCTGCCCCTTAGAAAGCTAATAGAATGTACAAAGTTCATGAGTCTTTCAAATTTTTGTATTATAAACTCAGGCCTGACCCAGCAGTTATAGCTTCAGTTAACCCAGCTGCTGCCAAACATTTTGTTTATTCTAATTCTTCCCCTTTTCTTTCTGACAAGGCTGATAATGCTATCAATAAATTAGGGAAAAATCTTTGATTTTTGGAATTCTTAATGGTCAGGCTGAAGTACTAAAGTTTGTTCTGACTAATAGTGAAAGTATGAGTAAGGCTTTAGCTGCAGTTTCCTCTTGTTAGGAAAAAATCTCCTTTGTGTAATCTAATTTCTTTTGTTTCCCAGATCACTACTCGTTGTTTGAAGTGTGTTCATGACTCTGTAGATACTACTTCCAGGGCTATGGCCACTTGTACTGTTTTGAGAAGGTTTGCCTGGCTGGATTTTCAGAAAACCCCAGAAGATGCCACAAATGAAACTGAGAATTCCTCATTGGATAGAGATGTGGGTTTTGTACCTTCAGCTGCAGAGGTTATCAAAAATGTTAAGAGAGATGCAAGCTGATTCAGGAAATGTCTCAGATTTTTCAGCCCTCTTTCTCTAAAATTTCCAAGGGAATTTCTGCTTCATTGTCCAATCTTAACAAGAAACAAAATTAGCAATCTCAGCAGAATACTGGTAATCAGACTTTTACAAAGCAATGACAGAGTTTCCAAAATGAAAGCAGGACCCCCCCCCAACAAATGAGTCAAATAAGGCAGAATGTCTATAGGGACCTTGTTTAGCCCCCACCCATCCAAGGCAGTCTCATATCCAGGCCAGAAAGATTGCATCTCCATTTCTGTCTTTGGCAACAGATTGTTTAAGATGAATGCATTCTGAATGTGATCCAACTAGGATAGAGATGGCAGTGGGAGGAAAATCTCCTTTCCCGGGGATTCCTGCTCATCAACTAAACCAAAACCTTTTCTTCCCTGTTGCACTACATTACGTGCTATCTCAGGGTGCAGTTGTGCAGTTTCTCTTTCCCATCTGGGAAAAGGAGTTTATTCAGGAATGTTTTTAGTGTCAAAGAAAGAAAATTCCTGGAGACCAGTTCTGGATCTTTCTTTCCTGAATCATTTTATGACAGTGCCCAAATTCAGAATACTATCACTTTACAACCTTTAACCCCTTCTTTCTCATTTTGAGTTTTCTAGTAAAGTTAGATATAAAAAAACACATATCACCAGTGTCAGTGGCACAACAGGTGGCACTCAGCCTTTGGTGCAGAAGGCTGTTGGTTCTTTTCCTGCACGAGGAAGTAGGATTGCTGACACTGTCGTGCAGCATAATGGGTGTGCTGCATCCCTGAGTGTGTCATCCTTGGGATGAGATATTAAACTGAGGTCTTATATCCTTGAGTCACTGGTAGCTCAAATAGTTGTAAAAGATCTCATGGTGCCTATTGAAACGAAACACTGATTTGGTATCTCAACCTACAGTTTCATCAGTTTGCAGAACAAAGTAAAAGATTAGGAATAAGGATACCTGTTCAGAATATTGGATCCTGGCCACATCTAACTTAGCAAAACATAGCAAAAATAAATAAAATCCTGTTTCCAGAGAAAAACAAAACAATTCAGACAAGAATGCTAATCCATCGCTGAATAAAGATCTGCTTAAACCCTTATGTGAAATGTTTTTACCTTTAGAAAGGGGTCTTTATTTACTTTTGCTAAGTTTTACTAAATTAGCCATGACCAGTAGCTAACAATTTGAACAGTTATCCTTATTTTTAATCCATTGGAAAGAGTAAGGCATGTTCCCTGATGCTCTGGCCATATTTGTTCTAGTAGTATAAATATCACATGGTGTCTCCCTTGAAAAGAGGTCACTAACCTGGTTAACAAAGAACAAATAAAATTACATTCTTATTCATCCATATTTCAGGTGTTCTTAAGGTTTTGTGTGTCTAGATCACATCATCAGTTGACCCTTTAGCCTAGCCACTGCTCCAAGAGTGTTCACAAAGCATTTAGCTCCTGCCATAGTCTATGCAAGCTACAGGGTATCCTCATTTTTCCATATTTACGTGACTTGCTTATCCTTACAGAGTCTTTTTCAAAGTGTCAGGAATCTTTCATTTGGGTAAGAGATCTACACAGGCTGGGATTCCAAGAGAACATTCAAAATTCTTTTTGACTCCATATCAAAGGATTGCATTTCTGGGGTGCCTACTAGACACTTCAGTACAAAGAGCTTTTCTTCCACAGGAAAAAAAAAATAGATGTATATTTAGATCTATTCTGGGGATTTCCTGTCAGACTTCTGTCACATTGAGAAAATACCTCAGAATTCTGGGTCTCGTGGTTTCCATGATTCTCACGATACCTCTTACAAGACTCCACATGAGAAAGATGCAATGGTATCTGAAATCTCTTTCTAGTTCTGGGATTTGTGAAGGAAATCACTTAGTGGCGGCATTACATTTCTCTGAATCCAGGACTAATTCTTCCCTCCTGCTCCAGAGAAGTCAGTCACTACAGATGGCTTGTGCTTTGCTTGGGAGCAGTGTCAAGGGGATAAAAATGCAGGGTCTCTGAGCCATGGAAGACTGTTAAAAGCACATCAACATAAAAGAAATGCTAGTTCTTATAAAGTTTGTCAACTCTCTGAATTATCTGTAGTCTCTAGGACCTCTTCAAGTAGCTACAGACAATACAACAGTGATGTGATACATAAACAAGAAGGGGGAACCAGATCTTACCTCCTTTACAGACAAGCCATGTTAGCATGAGATATAACTTAACAGCATAATCTCTCTCTACAGGAATCCTACATTCCGTTAGAGCAAAACTGTGTGGCAGGCAAGCTGAGTAGGAGTAGGACAAAGGCAGGTCTTAATGAATGGAAATTGGATCAATTTTTTCCTCCTCTCTAAACAATCAACTGGCAAAATTCTACACCAGGACTCCATGCAAAAAGTTTCCTTGGACAGGAATGTTCCTGCATGCTTTTCACCCTTTCCACTGATATCCAGTATACTTCTTAAGATACAGAAGGAATCCCCAAATATTATTAGGGTGACTCTTCTGGCCCAAGCAACAGTGGTTCTCCCTTATTTTGGAACTGGCCAGGGACAATTACAACAAGCTTCCTAAAAGACTGGATTTACTCACACAAAAACTGGGGAGTTTGATGCATCTTGTCCCCAACAACTACAGCTGACTTCATGGGTCTTAATACCTTTTAGCCATCTGTTTTCTGTGTACGTGCAGCAGGTATTAATGGAAACAAGAAAGCTTGATACTAGAAAATCATATATAAACAAACTGAAATGGTTTTCTAGTTGGTGCCAACAAAATATCCAGCACTCATACAGAGATAAGTTTCTCTGGTTTTAAAATATTTCTGTGTTTCTATCCTGTGATCCATTGTACTCCTCTTTCAAGGTTCATTTGTAATCCATTTCAACATGTCTGTCAATGGATCCCCATCTTTCACTGCTTTCTCATGCAAAAATATTTTTCAAAGGGGTACTGCACAAGAAGAAGCCACCTAGATAACTGGTGGCTCCTCCTTTGGATCTCAATTTTGTGTTAGAGAAGCGAACACTTATTCCATTTGAATCAACTTATTTGCCTGCCTTGAAATTCTTTTTCATGGAAAACAGATTTGCTGATTGCTCTGACCTCTGAAGAAGAGTATCTGAGTTGCAAGCTCTTATGGTGGGTCATTCTTAGTTCACTTTTCACAGAGAGAGAGTTTCCTTGAGAACTAATCAGTTTTTATTCCTAAAGTGGTATTTACGTTTAACTTTAAGCCAAACTATCTATCTTTCTATTTTTGTTCTGAATCCTAAAAAGGAGGGAGAAAGGCTATTTCATACCTTGAATGCCCATAGGCAATTCAAGTGCTATCTTGGCAGAGCAAAATCTTTCAGAACTTTAAAATCAGTTGTTCATTTCTTATGAGGGTAAGAAGGGAAATCTGTGTCAGAGCAGACTATTTCTAGATGGTTTCCCAATCTATTACCTTTTGTTATTCCCACAACAAAAAAACTATTCCAGACAGAGTCAAGACACACTGTACCAGGGTATTGGCTGCATCTATGGCTTTCTCTAAACAGTTGGACTCTAGAAGTATTCTAGAAGCAGCAACTTGGTCCTCTGTCTATACTTTTACAAACCACTATAAGCTAGATTCCTTCTCCAGATCTAGGACAGGATTTGCTAGGATGATTTTTGAGGGGCTCCTGGATCCATCCCCTTCTACCACCCAGTTTTTCTAAGCTATGGTAATCTGGCTAAATATCTTAGGCTGATGCAGCATACATCAATATGAAGCACATAGTACAGTTGTGTAAGTAAACTTACCAAACCAGTAGTATCCACTCCTTCCCTCCATTTCTTAGTAGGTCCTGGACACCCTAGAATTGCTTGTGTTCATGAATCATGTGACATTTGCACTGGCAAATGTCACAGTGTAGATAATGTGTGGCATGTTCATTTCTTATATTGTGGTAATTCTACCTCATAGAATGATTCAGTTTGGGTTAGGAGTGGCACATTGGAATGATTTTATTTCTTAAATTATGTATATGTCTATCTATAGCAGAGTCCAAAGCATGAGAACGTCTGTCCTCTTTATATAAGTAAGGAACTTCTCTTTCCTGGTGGGCACACAAGGACCTTTTTTCTACCCATCCTTACACCTACCAATACTGTTTTTATTTATTACCAAGTAATCCAGTTGTTTTCTGAAACTCAATAATTACATTTAAAACTGGTTCCCTAATTTATCTGTTTTGTCATGCATGAGATTAGATATATTCAAACACTAAACATACATCTCTAACTTCATGTTATAATTTTCTTAAAAGTTTCCAGATCTAAATGTCAAATCCTCCAGAATAAGAATAAATAGGTCTGGAGATAGGAGGGGGGATATTTGACTAATACCCCTACAAAGTGAACTTTTCTTTAACACTCCCATTTATCAATACATTGAAAGTAGGCTTATAATAAAGTGCCTTGACACCTGTTGAAAATCATTGAAGGTTTCTTATCCCCAATATGTGAATAGAAATGTCCACTTTGGCTTTCATGATATTAGTACACCACCACCACCAATGCACCATCTTTCATCTCTGCAAATTTATGAGTGAACAAAGCTAGTCCACCAGTTATCTAAACCTTGTCTATCTTGTACAGATCCTCCTTGATTTAGCTGCATTAATGTGTGAAGGACTTTATCTAGACACTTAGGCAAAGTGCAAAGATTTTTAACATCTCTATTTTGCACTGCTATGGGTCAGACATTATCCATAAATATGAGGTCATTCTTTCCCTTACAGAGAGCAACTATGCATGGTTTGGACAGGGAAGAGGTACTAAAATTGCATTATAAATATTTTTGGACCTGAATCAACTTCCTCATTAAATCATCCCCTTTCCACTTACAGATTCATTGGAAAAGCCATTGATAGCTAGCAATAATTTGCACTGTGACAGGTGCACCATGGTCCAAGAGTGTTCTTTATCCAGTGTCATTCCTGAATGACCTCTCTGTATGAGGAACAAGTAACTGCAATCTGCTGAGTTGGATAAGTTTATCTCTGAAAAAAATTAAAGTGAATGTCTTTCTTATAGTGGCCCACCAAATAGCCACTCAAGCTTTAGTTTTAATCATATCCAGTATTATAGCCTGCACTCTTGTATGGTATATTTTCTTTCAAATAGCTCTATTATTCTATGGGTTATAATTAGATTAATGCCTCCTCATATCATAGGTGTACGCATACCCCCAGCAACATCCCCCCATGTGTACAAGAGCAATAGTTAAAACAACAAATATAAATATTTTTTTTTATGAAACAGATTAAATTTAACTGTAGATGCGCCAGATTGCCCATCACTTAGCTACGGATAATGCAGCTTAAATGGCAGAAGAGGATAAAAAGCGAGATATATGCAAATGAAGCAGTACAGCAATAGTGTAGTGTGCAGAGCATTCACCTTACGAGCAGTCATTCCCGGTTCGAGTCCCACAGCAGTATATTCCATCACTTTATGACCAATATTTTTAGGTGCATAACCTACAAAATAACATATATTTGTGAACTGGAGTACTGCATTAAATGCAGATGTGAGGTGTCAGTGACATAATGTTGCAAAGTCCACAGATAATCACACATGCCCCATACAGTGTATGTACACAGGAATCAGGGATACAAATGGAAGGTAAAATGTGTAATGAATGATAACTCCATACAGCTTCCAAATCCCCCCACCTTCCCAAGAACCATTAGACATTACTGTCTAAATTAGGGCAGTGGTAAGCGGGAGTAAGCACTAGTAAGCAAGTGTAAGCACTATTAAGCAGTAGTAAGCGGGAGTAAGCATATTTAAGCACTATTAAATGGGTTTAAGCCCGTTTGTGTGGGGGTGAGCAATGTGCACACAGGTTAAGCAATATTGAATCTAACACTCTGTAAGCATATTTAACCGGTTAGCATTGCTTACCTTCGTACAAACCCACGCAAACCTGCTTACAATTGCATAAAAGTGCCTTAATCACTCTGTATGCAACAGCCGCTGTTCTGGCCAGAAACAAAATAAACAGCCTTTGCAGGTCTTGAACCCAGGACACTACAGTCACAGTAGTTAACCACTAAGCCATCAAAGCAGTACATAAAACTGAGGTATCACCAAACAAATCCTCACTATAGGAAAATCAAACTGAGCATGTGAAAGGAATCTATATACTGTCTTATGTTGTATAACCTACTACATAACATAAATATGTGAACTGGAGTACTGCAGTAAGCCCAGATGTGAGGTGTAATTTTAATAAAGTGTTGAAGTCCCCTAATAAACACAAGGACCCCATAGAGTGTACATACACATGAATCATGGACCCCAGACTCATATATAACATGTAATGAATAATAAATCAATGCCAAAAAGAAAATATAATGCAAATTATATATTAAGCAATGCTAAGCATTGCACAGCCCAGCTTAGTAGGTGTAAGCAATGTGTAGGCCAGCTAACTCAATTTTCCCATTGGTATACCTCTTTAAACAATGCCAACCTTAGGTAAGCAGGTTTGCCCTTAGCTTAGCCTTTTCAAAACCGTCCAATCATGGCAAAGTGCAAGAAATTGGCCCTATTTAAACCCAAGAGGTGGGAATACATCTCATAACTGGTTGTAGCTTCCCCTTGCAGACAATATGTCTATACTGGGAGAGAATGTGCACTTTCAGGCACAGTGCTGGGGCATCCAGGTGTCCAGAGTCATGGCAGGACTCCTTGTGAAAGATCATGAGCAGAGACTGCTGCAGGGCCAGGATCAGGTTTCCCAATATAAAGCAGAAGCCTGGGACCATCTCGCCCATGACCTCACCAGTGCCACTGGCATACCCCAAATTGGTGAGAAAGTCAAGCATCACTATGCCTACCTGAAGCAGCAAAAGGGGGATCCCTTGGATCAGTGGCTCCAAGAGGCTAGGAGGACAGGGGCGGTCCCAGCTGTGGGTAAGTATCACTCCACGACCTGTTTAATAATTGCCAACTCATGTATATTATGGATAGGTATGGCTAAATATTCCTCTTATGTCCTTCACATTGGCAAGTGAGCGAGCTGTGAACCAGGAGGCCCATGGATGTCGCCTAAAGTGGTTGCAGGTTAGTAATACTCTTGCATGTACTGTCATAGGAAATAAATCTAAAAGTATTAGTAAGTTAATTGCCTGCATAAAACCTGTATTGTTTAAGGCAAGTACTGCATACACCAAAGAATATTGCAGGAAGAGTCTCATATAGGTTATATGTAAATAAAAGCATAATAGCCTGACAATAAAGGTCTAACTGCTGGACTGCATGTATATCATATGGTAATGTAGATTTGCAATCACTTAATAGTACTGTTGTATTAAGCACTGTTACCACACTATGCAACATAAATAAAATGTGTAGGAATGTCTGTATATGATCGGTGTAAATCCCAAGAGGTCAATTAGTATAACTGAGAGAGACATAGAC